>NC_142797.1:52837572-53137572 GCF_049724085.1 Artemia sp. Qi Xiang Cuo | reverse complement strand
CCTAGAAAGTAGGATTGAACCACAATTTTTCGCACAGCTTACTGTTTGAGATATGGTCAGTTAGTCGGGTACCCAAAACAATTCGTGGGTAACATATGTAGAAAACATTCTTCCAAACATTTTTCAGCTGTGAAAAAACACCCTGGGCCTTGGCTCTTCTACTTTTAACAGCTTCACATCACCCACCGTCCTTAGTAATGATACTACCTAGATATGTGAAGCTGTCCATTTGATCTATCTTTTCATTACCAAGCATCAACTTTTCACCTTCACTTATTCCTAATCTTAGTGACTTAGTCTTCTTAATATTAATTTTTAGACCTATTCCTGCACCCTGAACTTGCAAAAACCCTAAAAGTTCATTCATTTTGCTAACATTTTCATCAAGGCTTCTTAGGAGAGTTTTACTTCCCCAGTAGACAAAGTCCATGAAAATGACCCATGTGAATGGGGCCAGAATTACACCCTGCTTAACTCCTGATTGAATATGAAACCAGCTACTAACTAATTTCCTACCTTAACCGCAGCAATGTTATCCTCGTACATAGAACTAATCACTAATTTATTTATCTCTTATACCATACAAGAATAGGACCCTTGATAAAGCTCTTCTATCAGCTGAATCAAACGTTCGGTCATAATCTATAAAACTGAGAAATAAGGGCGTTTGATGACTCAGGCACATCTTAATTATTAAAATAAGAGTAAAAGTTAGGTCGACGCATACTCTACCCTGCCAAAAACCACACTGTTTTTCTTTTAAAACTTTGTCTACAGCATCTAAAAGTCTAAAAAGTATCATTATATTAAGTAATTTACTTCTTACTGAAAGTAATGCCTCTATGATTACCACACTCACTCTTATCACATTTGTTATCTTATCACTAGTTGAGGCCCAGTTCCTATCTTTAAATGGGACAAGTATAGACTAACTATTCCCTCTTAGTTTTTTAGCATACCAGTACAATATCTTACTGTTATAGAGTCTGGTAGCATCTTCCAAATCTTCAGCAATTTTATTTATGGCCTCCACTTCAGACCTCTTTAAATAATATTTTAATGTTTTCTTTACTTTCCTTGTATTCCTCTTATTATCATACAAGAACAAGGCATCATCAGCTGAGAGAAAAGATTTAGTGAAGGTCCTATCCTTGTACAGCTTACCAGTGAAGTACATTAAGGTGACTAGTACTATGAACGAGAATAATATTGCTTCGACGAAGTTAGAAAGTGAGGCTATTAGCTGGTTGGGCATGGAATCAGGAGTTAAGCAAGGTTGTATATTCTCCCCATTTAAATGTATATTTTTATGGTTTTTTCCATAAGGAGCAAGACAAAGGCTATAAAAAATCATGGTATCAAATGCTAAGCTAAAAGTCTCCTAGAACTTATGCTGTGCAGGTAGTTGGAGTTTTCTAGCTAAAATTATAAGCGAAATGAAAGAATATTTGGGAAGTTTATAGGGTCTCGGTGCAAGAATAGGTTTGAAAATTATGTTAAACATTTTAGGCACTCGATTGGCAGACTATATATCAAATAGTGAGTTGTACGAATAATGTAGATAATTTCGGAGACCACACTGCCTTTCCATGACGATAAAATAAAAGTCCAAAATAGGGATAAAATCCTTTTTAATAGACAGTGTATAATAAATTTCACAAAAAAATACCGTCATCAGATTTTACTACTGATGACGGTCACTGTATATGTGACCGAAATATCTGGTATTTTTTGTGAAATTTATTATACACTGTCTATTTAAAAGGATTTTATCCCTATTTTGGACTTTTATTTTATGGTACGAATAATGTGGTTCGACGCCACTTTCTTGGGCGATAATGAAAGAAAAGTTATGGTGATCGGTCCATATTCTGCAGATAAAGGATGACAGACAGCCAAAGATTGTGCTTTCCGGCTATCTACCTGGGGCCAGACAAAAAGCAGGTCTTCCCCGAATGGGATGGGGAAGAAGCCATAAGAAAAAGATATAGAGGGAATTGAAAATTCATAGAAAGGGTTAAGAGCGAAGCTTAAAATGTCTGAGGTGGAAGAGGAGCGTGCGCATCTATGTTGTCCCTAGGCGTCTTGGTGCTGCAGTGAGCCTTCAGAAGTATTAGTAACAGTATATAAGGTTAGGGAGTGATCCATATTTTCTTGCAACACTAAATATTGATTCGTAAGACTTTAAAGTTTTGGCTAGTGTTTTTGCTTTAAAGACGCCAGTGAAAGCCTCTCCATGGCTCTAAGTTCTCTTTAAAAATAATTGCTAAGGATTTTTGTCTGTTCTCTCGGTCTTCATCTCCAAGAGGGTCTTGCAGACGAGGTTTACTCGACATATCGTACCTTCGGGACGACGTAATCTTTGGATGACAATGGACTGTTCCTCAGACTTATAGCAACGACTCATTATTGTGACACATCAACGTGGATGTGTACCATATTTTCTTCCATATAGTATTATTGACTTTTGTTTTTCTAGCATTTGGTTAAGTTTTATAACAATAAAACTTAAAAAGAACATAAATTAATAGAAGGTTTTATCCCCTTAACCTCCCACTCTTTCTGCTAAAGCTTGACTAATGCTTTACTGAAAGTATTCTACAGTTCAGTGTACATACCTTGTTGATACCTCCAAGTATTTCATTTACCCGATTGCCTTTCAGAATTGTGAATTCAATTGGGGTATTTAAAGCCAATTAACAAACTCGTTCTTTATCGAAGAAAACCAATAGTGTATGATATTATAAACTTTTATCACACTGCTCTTTTCTAACAGCGCTGGTGCTCAGTTCATTGAGATAAAAAGTCACTTTAGTGTAAACACTGAGGGGTCAAGGAGGCTGCACCCCCTCCTAGCTATATAGGATGATTCATGTTCGTTATAACCTTTAAGTTTGCTCTTTAGTATTTGAAGGTATTTTTTTTTATATCTGCTCTTTTTTAATGCCGTATTCATTGTAGTTTACATACGAGGGGAGTTCTCTCCCCGACTACCCTTGCCTGTTACGCTGAAATTTAACTTTTGTATTACTAATCTTTGAAAATGAAAATTGTCCCTGAAAAGGGTGACCCCTAAAAAATGGGGTCAGATTAAAAGTTTTAAAAAGTATCGAACAAATGCATTTTTCCAATTGCTTCCTTGAAATGCAAAAATTATTTTTCAGGTCGTGACGTTTATATTTTTTGGGTAGGATTCGTTAGGAAAATATTGCTCCTGGGGAATATTATCCCATTTTGTCTTTTTACAAGTTAGCATATACTTACTTACTTGTACTTGTAGCAGGACTCAAGCATCTCCGCTCTCCCTGGCGTCCAGTAGTTTCGTCATTGTAGTAAGCCAAGAGTCTCGGTCGTTTGCGAGTGGCACAATCAATTCGAGCCAGGACTTTTCTCCATCTTCATCCATATTTCTTGAAGCCACCGATTGGGTCTAGGTCAGCCTTGATGCAGACAAGCCACGTTTTCTTTTATCCCCCATGTCACTTTTTCCAACCCGAAAGAGGTTACATCGGACGGCCTTAATGACAAAGGTGTGGTGTGGGCTGCGAACTGTATGGCCAAACCATCGGAGTTTTCTATGTTTAATTATAGTGGCCAAATCAGAACGCTGATAGCAGATTTTGCGGAGTTCTACATTGCTGACACGATCACGGAGTTTAGTGCCAATGATTTTCCTTAAACATGAATGATCAAATACGTTGAGGGCTTGAATGTCGGTTGCTTTTATAGTCCATGTCTCACAGCCGTATAGTAAGACAGACCGAACAAGGGCCTGGTAAATCCTTATTCTTGTCTTCAGACGAACATTTTTTTGGTTCCATAGAGAGTGATTTAGCTGGGTGAAGATTCCAGTTGCTGAAGCAATTCTTGCTTTATCCTGATCACCACCAATAGAATCAATGGAATCACACTAGTGAAACCACCTCTGCGACTACTTCGATATGTCGGCTACATATTCCCCGGCAATCTTCAGCCAGTTTTTTTCCCCTCCTTTAAAGACGCCAGTGGAAGCCTCTCCATGGCTCTAAGTTCTCTTTAAAATAATTGCTAAGGATTTTTGTCTGTTCTCTCGGTCTTCATCTCCAAGAGGGTCTTGCAGACGAGGTTTACTCGACATATCGTACCTTCGGGACGACGTAATCTTTGGATGACAATGGACTGTTTCTCAGACTTATTGCAACGACTCATTATTGTGACACATCAACGTGGATGTGTACCATATTTTCTTCCATATAGTATTATTGACTTTTGTTTTTCTAGCATTTGGTTAAGTTTTATAACAATAAAACTTAAAAAGAACATAAATTAATAGAAGGTTTTATCCCCTTAACCTCCCACTCTTTCTGCTAAAGCTTGACTAATGCTTTACTGAAAGTATTCTACAGTTCAGTGTACATACCTTGTTGATACCTCCAAGTATTTCATTTACCCTATTGCCTTTCAGAATTGTGAATTCAATTTGGGTATTTAAAGCCAATTAACAAACTCGTTCTTTATCGAAGAAAACCAATAGTGTATGATCTTATAAACTTTTATCACACTGCTCTTTTCTAACAGCGCTGGTGCTCAGTTCATTGAGACAAAAAGTCACTTTAGTGTAAACACTGAGGGGTCAAGGAGGCTGCACCCCCTCCTAGCTATATAGGATGATTCATGTTCGTTTTAACCTTTAAGTTTGCTCTTTAGTATTTGAAGGTATTTTTTTTTACATCTGTTCTTTTTTAATGCCGTATTCATTGTAGTTTACATACGAAGGGAGTTCTCTCCCCGACTACCCCTGCCTGTTACGCTGAAATTTAACTTTTGTATTACTAATCTTTGAAAATGAAAATTGTCCCTGAAAAGGGTGACCCCTAAAAAATGGGGTCAGATTAAAAGTTTTAAAAAGTATCGAACAAATGCGTTTTTCCAATTGCTCCCTTGAAATGCAAAAATTATTTTTCAGGTCGTGACGTTTATATTTTTTGGGTAGGATTCGTTAGAAAAATATTGCTCCTGGGGAATATTATCCCATTTTGTCTTTTTACAAGTTAGCATATACTTACTTACTTGTACTTGTAGCAGGACTCAAGCATCTCCGCTCTCCCTGGCTTCCAGTAGTTTCGTCATTGTAGTAAGTCAAGAGTCTCGGTCGTTTGCGAGTGGCTCAATCAAATTAAGCCAGGACTTTTCCCATCTTCATCCATATTTCTTGAAGCCACCGATTGGGTCTAGGTCAGCCTTGATGCAGGCGAGCCATGTTTCTTTTTGTCTCCCGTGTCAATTTTTCCATCCTAAAGGATGTGTATATCTGAGGGCTTTATTGACAAAGGTGTGGTGTGGCCGGCGAAGTGTATGGCCAAACCATCGGAGTGTTCTTTGTTTAATTATGGTGGCCAAATCAGAACGCTGATAGCAGATTTTGCGGAGTTCTACATTGCTGACACGATCACGGAGTTTAGTGCCAATGATTTTCCTTAAACATGAATGATCAAATACGTTGAGGGCTTGAATGTCGGTTGCTTTTATAGTCCATATCTCACAGCCGTATAGTAAGACAGATCGAACAAGGGCCTGGTAAATCCTTATTTTGTCTTCAGACGAACATTTTTTTGGTTCCATAGAGAGTGATTTAGCTGGGTGAAGACTCCAGTTGCTGAAGCAATTCTTGACTGTATTTCTGATGTGCATCCTCCTATTGGGTCTACCAGAGAGCCTAGGTACTTAAATTCATGTATCTCGTCTATGGGCGACTGTTCTAGTAAAATTGGGGGTTCTTGAGATGATATACCGGAGGCCATGACTTTTGTCTTCAGGGAGCTTATTTTTAGGCCGACCAGAGAGAATTCTTCCCCTACCTTTGACAGCATAGATTGGGCTTCTGAACGAGATTCAGCTAACAAGCAAATATCTTCGGCGTAGTCCAGATCGGTTATCACAAAATCGGGACTTACTTCAACGCCTGAAAAAGTCGTCACTGCTCTGGTCATAATCCAGTCGATCACGAAATTAAATAAGACGGGAGACAATATACATCCCTGTCGGACACCAAGATCAATTTGGAACATCGAGGAGAGTTCCCCGCTGATCTGAATTTGGACTCACGTATGCTGGTAATATGCTTGGATAGGTATAACTATATTGCCTGTTACTCTATTCTTTGTCGATGCCTTCCAGACTCCACCGATCGGAACAGAATCAAAAGCTTTAATAAAATCTATGAACAGAGACACTGTTGGTTTCTGGTGTTTTGCCCTGTGTTCAAGGGTTTGTCTTAAAACGAATAGTTGATCAATTGTTCCCATGCCTGGGTGGAATCCCGCTTGATTGGGCCTTGTCTCTGCGCTCTGCTGGATACGAAAACGATTATGTAGCACTATGGCAAATATTTTTGCACCAATGCACATGAGAGATATCCTGCGATAATTGCTGCATTTTGTCTTTAGCCCTTTTTTGAAGACTGGAAGGAAGATAGAATCTCCTCAATCCTGTGGAACCATCTCTTCTTCCCATATACGACAAGCTAGTTTATTAATCCTGCTGACAAGTGCTGTCCTTCCATGCTTGTAGAGTTCAGCCGGAATGGCATCAGGACCAGGGGCTTTATTGCTTTTAAGGCAATTGATTGCTTGTTGGACTTCCTTTAACGTGAGGGGAGCCACATTCACGTCATTGTAAATACTTCTGGGAGTTTTGTTCCTGCAGGTCATCAGGGCTACGACTTGGATTATGACAGTGTTGATTATCATCTATTGCTATGGAGAGTTGGTGCTGGTAAAGTTGTTTGTCAAAGTGCTCCTTCCAGTGATTTATTATTTCGGTATTATTCGAGAGTAACTGGCCGTTTTCATCTTCAACAGATGTACTAGTAGGCTTATGTGATTTACTCCTGATTGATTTTAGGTGCTGATAAATCTTCCTGGTGTCAGATCTAGCGTCAGCGGCTTCCATGTCTTCAGCAATTTTCTCCCAGTACTGATTCTTATCATTCTTAGCCGACTGGTGGCATTCTCTTCTCAAGCGTTTGAACAACTCCGATTTTCTGTCCGATATCTGTTGCTTTTGCTCAGCCAACTGAATTGTGCGTGTTGACATCCACTTTTTGGATAGTCTTTTGCGGTATCCTATCGTCGCTTCCACAGCCTCATGGATTGTTTTACGCATGGTCAACCACTCCTCTTCCAAATTTTGAGATTGCTCTTCGTTCGCTTGCACTTTGATAGATTCAAAGTGGCTAGACAACTCTAAGTAGAATGCCTGTCGCATACTAGGATCAACGAAGCGACTGATATTAAATCTTCATGGAGGTTTCCTCTTGGGGTGGGCTTCAAGTCGTAACTTTAGATCTGACTTGACTAGAAGATGATCCAACCCATGTTTCGAGCGAGTATCTGCTCCAATGTACGATCTACTATTCGTTGCCATTGATTTCCAGAAAAAGATCTGCTTCGCTCTCCGGTGCGTCTCTGGTTGGAGCATAAACTACAATAACTGATATGTTGAATAGGTGGCCTTTGAATCGCTCTCTTGCTACTCTATGTGAGATAGGTTCCCACTCTAGAAGTGACTTCGCTGAGAGAGGGCTTAAAATGATGTCCATTCCACCATACACAGACCCATCTAGGGACCCGGAGTTGAGAAAGGAGAAAGAAGCATCGTCCTCATGAGTTCTATTCTCTGAGACTTCCACAATGCCGTTGATTCGAGTTTCTGGGACGCGCATTTTGTCTTATGTTGTAACGCAACAATTCGATATGAAACTAATTACAGAAGGCCATCAAGCCATTGGAACCAAAAATATATAAATAAATAAATAACGTCGTATCAACATACATAAATTTATATAAAAACTAAGATAGCAAGAGAGAGATCTTATAGAAAAAAACTCAACACAACAACGACAGTATGACCAGTAAAACGAAAGAAAAGATAATAAACACGACAGATATTTCACCTGCATAAAACTAGGTATATTAGTACTAAAATACAAATAATCTAAGATATTACCAATTAAAATAGAAAAATTTTAATGTAAAATAATATCTAAATTTAATACATAAAATGTATAACAAAAAATCTTAATAAAAAAATAAGTATATATACAATTACTACCGCATATATTTTTTTCTGTTTTTTTATTGTTTTTAATTTAAAAGCTATTTTAGATTTCACTTAACAACACTGCTATTCCCTCCTGAACCAAGAGGAATTGGTACCATGAGTCCTTATACTGTTGCAATCTGTATATCATAGGATGCTGAGCGTGGTTTTGTATCTGTAGAAGTTGTTGATATTCCTGTCGGTGTGATTTTGGATCTTTCAAAATGACCGTAGGCTACACCTTGAGACACACATAAAGTATTCTTCCTGCAGCCTTGCATGTGCGTTTTCAGTCCCGTTCTCGAGGGGATAAGATTAAATAAAATACACCCTAATCGGTCAGTCAGTGCCTAAAAAAAGTTATTCCGCAGTACATTCGTATCCCTGAAACGGCCTGACACGGGAATATATTCTTTCTTTAATTTAGAATATGAATGAATAGCATTTACTCTAAATGTTTAATTAATACCATTCCCCACAACCTGTAAACCTTTTAGAAGCCTCACAACCTGTAGCATAGATAAAGCTTGTTCATCTTAATCAAAGTATAATCATCTACGGAATAAGTACTGACAAAACCTATCCCCTCTACACAAAAAAAGTGACCCTTTGTTAGACAATTTATACAGACCCTTAGGTTATTTTTAAGACCCTTAGTTACACAATTCATTACACATTTCCGGGTAACTCGTTGCCTGAATCACGCTCTAGCATAGTTTATTGGCTGGGAGCAAAGTACTTTGGCTCGGGGCGATTAAGCAGTACAACATTTTGCGTCTAGAGGCACTGAGGTACGCGGGGTCACTTTTGGAGAGTTTTGTAAGTACTTGTTCCGTAGATGATTATACTTTGGTCTTAATTAATAAGCTATTTAATAGATTTCAAGTAAATCAAGTAGTCGCCTGAATGCGGTTATGCGAGAAACCTTGAGATTTCTATCAAGTCACTTTATTGAAGGATAGTCTTGATTAAATACTGTAAAATATTCTTAATATTATGGGAGGCCTTTTATGATGTGACCCAGTCTGAAAAACTACTGGCCAAGATTTCTCCTGATTTTATAACCTACTCTCTTAGGATAATGAAAATGAGCTTGCCGGGTTTCATGTGAATTATGGTCGGTTCAGACACACCAATTAATCGTATCTAAGCTCTTTAAAACATATACTTTCCAAAAAAAAACAAATAATGATAATGCTCATCTCTTTTCAAAAAGAAAAAGTTTTGTTGACGGCTTTAACAGTTCTGTTTTTACAGCCCCTTGGTTTATACAGCCCATGCTTCTGTTTTTTGTAAAAGTTTTTCCCTTTTATGTTGCAAATTGAATAAACCATAATGACGGTGCAATGCTTGAGTTGAAGTATATCAACTGAGCAAAGAGCGTATCTGTAAATGAGAATGTTTCTAGCATTACTGTTCGCACCATAAGGTACGAAATGATACGGTTTTTCTCATTTTAAGGAAAAAGATTTTTCACCCGATATTCTACTTTAAAAATTTAAAACCTGAAATCCACATCCAAAAACCTCATTTTGTAGCAAGGAAAACCAACTCCTGTGTGAACTCAAAATTCTAAATCAACGGGATGACTGAAGAAAAGTCACTAAAAAAACATTAATGAATCATATTTTACGTCAATGATCTACACCACAAATAACTCCTCCGAAACGAATATTTCTAGTATAGTTTCAGCTTTTGCTATAACATGTAAATTAGCAATCGTTAAAGAAGAGGGCAGCTGTTATTTTGTGGAAAGGATATCATGTATTAGAAATGAGGCAAGTACGCAAGGCTCCCAAGCACCAGCATACTCGATAGATTTTTTTATTTTATTTTTTCGTTGGATTACCCCGTTTAATGTAATTTGACAAAATTGTATCACTTTTTGTCCAATATTTCATCTTCATAAACTAAACAAAGCTTCAAGTTTCAAGTTCAAAATTCTGTTATCTGAGGTACCAAAAACCTGAAAATGAAGCCAAAACCTCAAAAACTGAAAACGTTGCTCATCCATTGAAATTTTTTAGTGTCGAGCAAAAGATACAAAATAGATATGCCTTGTTTATTTTCTACAATTCTACTTTTACCCTGGCGTTGAATTTTAGGACTAAATTACTTTCTCTTCTGTTATTGCTCCATTTTCTAATCCTGCTTTTCTACTTTGTGACAGTATGGATTTTGCATTTAGGACTTTATTGACAACATTACATTACTTTATTGACAACATTTTTAGCGACAACATTGCTCTGTGGTTTTTACCACTAATTTCCTTGACGTGCAAAATTTTAATTTCAGATTGCAGCTCAAGAAAGTCGGAGAAAAAAGAAAGAATACATAGAAGAGCTTGAAGAGCAAATAAAAAAACTTCAAACAGAAAATCAGCAATTGAAAGAGAAGCTTGAACTACTTCTGAACAAAAACAAGACTTTAATGGATAACCTAAAAAAATTCAAACCTCATTCTACAGATACTTCTGGAGAGCTTTCATTTAGTGATTTTGGAAATAATTTAAAAGTGTGATTTAATTTTGTCTGCTTTACTGCTTAATTCCTTGTTATTATTTATATTTTTATAAGTATACACCAAATACTCTATTCCCCTATCTTATTGTCTTTTGGCAAATTAGTAATGACAAATAAGTTTGGTAATTTGTGGTAGTACGATATTTTGATTGCAAAAGCATCTGAGAAAAATGGTTAAACAATAGTGATTCAGAAGCATGAGGCACTTTACAATACCAACAATATATATATATATATATATATATATATATATATATATATATATATATATATATATATATATATATATATATATATATATATATATATATATATATATATATATATATATATATATATATATATATATATATATATATATATATAATGCATTGATGAAATGCAGTCAAGATGCTTTAGTCAAAAGTTCATAGTCAATGAGCCAAATTACAAATTTCGGTTCGTAGGACCTTTTTCTGCTTCTCTTTAAGCTTATAGGCTTTCGAGTCAAGGCTTATATGGCTTATTGACGATGTTTCACCTCCAAGATAGTTAAATTTAACTGAACCATTTCTCCTTCATAATAAATGAATTTAAATCCAAAGATAATTTTGGTAGCTAAATTTTGAATGGTTTCAAGCATTGATTTTTGTTTAAACCAGGGTCCCAGACAAATAAAGTATTGAAGGAAAGGGCAAAGAGAGCAAGAGTAAATTAAATACTTTTAACTTAAATTACTAATACTAAATTACTAAATTACTTAATACTAAATTACTAAATTACTAAATTACTTAAAAATTAATAATTATTTTCAATAAATTTACTTTAAGTTATCAACAGATATCCCAATTTGTTTAGTTGACATAAAATTTTCTGTAAAAGACTACCTGCTTTAACCTAGGTAAAACATGGCATTTGCGCTTCAATCTATTAATAAACATACATCAAAGGACTTCTAGATCCTTAATCACAACACCCCTTAACCAAAGGTAATTTATGCCCATGCAGTGCTTAATTACTCCTTCAAACGATGCTAATTAAAAGAGGGGATAAAAATCCTAGTTTTAATATGTTCAGGCACTGATCAAGCAGAAGCAAATAAAAATGAATGAACTGTGGTGCTACACCATTTCAATTCTGAAAGTTTGTACGAAAAAGTGTAGGCAAAACAGTGTTTGAGAAGTTTAAGGTATTATGCATAATAATAACTTTAAACATTGGAACAAATGGAACAATAATAAAAAAGAAAAAAAACTAGGTACTTTCACAGAATCAACAAAATAGATAGATAGATAGATCGTGTATTTCCAAAGCCCAAGAGCCATATACACACAAAAATTTATGAAAAATAAAGAAATCACAACAGAACAAATGACGAAACACACATTAACATGATACATAGCAAAAAGACCTTTTTGTAATTTATAGAGAAAATAAATGTAATTCTATATAATTAATAATAATTAAATGTAAAAACTTTTCCTTCTTTCTAATCCCTTCTCTATGTACGCACCAATACGAAATATTGTGGTTGTATTACTACTTTGTAAAATACCAGGAAGCAGCAAAACAATCCCATGTAAGTATTTTTCCCTAAAATCAGAGAGCACTGGGCACTTTCGGAGAAAATGGTCCAAATCTTCGTCCTCATCTCTATAAAGAGGACACACATACCGACCATCAGGATGTACTATCCCCCTGTCGAACACCATTTGCCTGCTCTGGATTGGAAGGCAATTCGCCCTAAGCTGAATCCATCGACATAAATCATAGCCGGTAAATTAAATCTAAAATAAATTCCCACTCCAAAACTAGGTTTAACCTGATTATAATGATCCAATGTAGCGGAATTTAAAACCAGCCCTTGCCAATACTAAATTTCTTGACCCTCTAAGATAAATCGTGCCTGGCTTACTAAATTTGTTGGTAGATCCCGGGAACCAAGACCGTCATTCCATAAGTAAGCCATTCCCACTCTTTCTAGTAATGACCTAATTTGGGATGGCCACGACGTTTTCGAACCATAACTCCCCATCTGATAATAAACTGCTCTTACTAGTCTATCTTCATTACACCTAATGAGCTTCAACCAAAATCTAAGCATCAAAATAGACCTACGTAGTTTTAACGAAAACAGGCCTATATCACCTTTGAAAATCTGTGAATGAGTTGTCTGATGTAATCCAAACAGTCTTTTATAATACTGGAGCTGGAGGGACTCCAACTTCTGTGCCGCTTCTCCGCCCCAAATCTCTGCTCCATATTCTATTACTGGTAAAAATTTTGTATTAAATATTCTTTTATGCATTTTCAGGTTTTTAATTCCCATTATCGTCAGATTTCTAAGAATTGCAGACATGGCCACTTTGCCTCTATTAATTATTTCATCAACATTACTCTTTAAACTTCCATTTTCCGATAAAACAAATCCTAAATATTTTATTCTTTTACTTACTTTCAGTTCCTTATTATTAATTTTAAATCTATAATTATCTTCGCCACTTGCTTTCTTTTTTTTTAAATAGCAACTTCACTGTTTTCAACATTCAGCATTAATTTTTTCATCTGCAAATATTCTTCTATAAGACTCAGAAGCGTCTGTAGATCTTGCGGTGTAATAGCCACCAAAGCAATATCATCTGCACATAATAAAAGTGATAGTTTATGGGTCCCTAGACTAACTTCCGGAGCACATCTATTCTCTAGAAAATCAGCAACATCATTTATAAAAATATTAAACAATTTAGGAGAAAGAGTGCTGCCCTGTTTTACTCCCAGCTTAATATTAAGAAGCCTAGAAAACCTGTTACCAACTAACACGATTCCACTCACACAAATATACATACTCACTATCTCACAAACAAATGAGGGAGGCCAATTCTAAACAGGGCATCCTTCAATAGCTCTCTGTCGACACTGTCGAACGCCTTGTGGAGGTCCAGAAATCCCACATAAAGACAAGTTTTTCCCTTTCCATATTTACCAATTAATGCCTTTAAAGTACATATTGTATCTACCGTCCCGTACCCTGTCGTAAAACCTCTTTGTTCTTCATGTATTATATTATTTTTATTTAACCATTTAGAAAACCTGGTATCTAGTATTTTCTCCATTACCTTACTTAAAGCAGGAACAAGCGCTATTAAACGATAATTCATGTGCAACTTAGGGTTTCCTCTCTTAGAAAGCGGCATAAGCAATGATCTTTTCCACTCATTTGGCCATCGTCCTGAAGTTAACACCTTATTACAAAGAAAGACAATTATCGACATAAAAATTGAAAGAAAATTCTTAAATAACGTTATTGGTACACCATCAACACCCGCAGCTTAACCTCCTTTTAAATTCTTGAATACAAACTTAATCTCATCATTATTCATTTCCCCTACTAAATCATAATCATATTCCTTCATAGAATGAACAACTATCTCAGGAATGTGCGCTAACTCATATATTTCTGCACAATCACCTTCCCAGCCCACCAAGCAATCAGGTCATAAAATAGTATCCGAAGCAACCTGTGTATTTCGTTTTTTATTTCAACTATCATTCCTTATATACCCCAAAAACTTTTTAAAATATTTAGTCCTGAAATCATCTGCAATATTCAGTTTCTTCTCATTCTTAAACTATTTTTTCCTTTTTATTAACCTTTTATAATCTCTTCTTTTGTCTTTATATTCGGCTAATCTTAAACTTTGATCTTCAGCTCTATCACATTCTTTTAAATGACTCAATAAATATCTGAGCTTTTCTTTCATTAACTTACATTCCAAATAAAAATATTGCTCATTTTTTTCTCTTTTTTTGTCAGGTTACAATACTGCACAGCTGCAAATTATTTCATTAAACTCCATGATTATACCATGTATATCTTTTCCATCTTCTTCTAACGCTTTCAGCTTATTTGTTACATGCAACCTCATAAGCTCCCTTTTAAGTGTTTCAAAATCATTATCGGTTAAATCATATCTAATTCGTTTTCCTAAGCCGTCTAATCTAAGCTCTCCATTACATAAATTTTTAACTCGAAGACCATCATCCTGAAGCTTCCCAGTGTTCAACTCAAGCTTAATAGCTCTATGATCGGATCCAACTAAATCTAGTACATCCATATCAACCGATTTAGATGCAAATTTCGTATTAATTAGCGCGTAATCTACAACACTTGGAGTTGGGCCCGAAAGGCAAGTAAACTTACCCAGACCCTTATCATTTCCAAACCTTCCATTCGCAATGATCAGACCATGTTCCCCCTAAAGCCCCAGGAGCTTTCTTCCCCAAACCTTTATTTTCCTTTTTTCATCCTTATTACTTCGTGATATTCTACAACAAACAGTGACCAAATCTCTTAAATCTGGGATTAATAAATCTGGAACCTCAACCTCAACACCGGTATAAGCATTAAAATCCCCGATCAAAACGCACTCAAAATCACTATAACTTTCTTGTATTAGTGACAGTTCATCATCTAAAATTTCCCAAGTATTTTCTCGACTATACGAACTATTCTGTGGCAAACAAAAACGCAGCCAAAGTAAATTTTCATATCTACTATTAACTCTTTCATAACCAACAATAGCTGATGATTTAATCAAAACCAAAATACCACCATAATGTCTATTATTTTTTGCTGGTTTACGCAAAACCTGTTCAACCAAATACCCTGGGAGAGGGAATATAGGAGAATAATCGTTCCATGTTTCAATAAACGAAGTCACATCAAACTAAAGTAATTCATCATATAAATAAGGCAACTTATCACGAAGTCCTTGTATGTTCCATGACACTAAACTCAGTATATGACTTTTTAATTCCTATGCGTCTTTGCTTTCTGTCAGTGCATTAATATCATTAGTCTCTTCTTGGAGTTTCTCGTTCCTGGCCTCTGTTGGGGAAGAGGCAAAATGGTAATACTCACGACTGTGACTATTAATATATGTTAGCACTTGCTGTCTATTATTAACAAAATCATGGGAAAAACTACTGCGAGGTCTTCTGTTAAGTCCTATTCTTGGAGAATGGTTCCCTCTGGGTGCCACGTTACGAGTGCCTTGTCGATGTAGGTCATTAGGGCTAATAACAGCACTAGCAGGTCTTTTAGTTGCCAATACTGTTGATGGTATCACTGTCTCGGCATCACTATCACTGGCATCACTATCTAGCTCCATTGGGATAACAGCAGGGTCATTTGGGAGCCTAGCACTAGGAGGTAGACCAAGATTTTTAACTGGCACCAAGTTACTTCTAACCTCAATCATAGCCTTTCCATCGTACCTGAATAGTCGGCCTTCGATAAACAGCTTGTCACCTCGTAACTTTGCATCACGGCCGTCGTTCTGTGTAAGATTCATAATTTCCTTTAAGTGTTACAGGCTTCTCTTTGTTTAGCCGTGTAATCTGGGGCCACTGATAGGCCAACCTTTCTCAATAAGGAACTATTTCTTAAGATGTAGTCTTTGATTTCGACCGAGTTTAGCTTCACTACTACTGGCCCTGATTTCAATCTAAAAATGTCATGTACATCACCTCGACTTATTTTGAGCATAGTTCGGTTTAATAAATCCATTATTTCTTGCTTCACAGTATACTCGCCAAGGTGTTGCGGTGTATAATTATATATAAACCAATTTATTCTTTTCTGCTCTGCTTCGAGCTGGTTGACTTGTTCGTATGTGATTACTAGGTCTGATTTCACATTTTCCAGCTTTTTTTGAATTTCTTCATTTGTCTTAGCATTGCTAGATAGGTGTGGACTAATGTTATTCATCTGTACTTGTAAAGCAGCAATGCTATCCGAAAGTCCAGGAATTGCATTAGCTTCCTCCGAAAGCGCTGGTAATAAATCCAATTTGAAATTTATCTCTCGCAAAAACTGGGCATTTTGCATTTTCTAGGCCTCTATTGTTTGGTTTGTCATTTTCAGTTATTTTCTTGTCTTCAAAAAAAGATAATCACAATTTTGCCACAAAGCCACACACAGGTAAAAATTGGTTACGCTAGCAATCCAGATTTAATCCTGTATTTTATTTGATTGAATTGCTCTTAACTCTCTGAACTCTGAATCAATATTGAATAACCTATTATTTCAAAATTTGCATATAACCATCTTATTGTACCCATTTGAGAATCTATAATAGTTATCCTACAACCATGGGCACTCTTCTATTTTTTTTCTTCTTTTTTTTTGAAAAAACTGAAAAGACAGGGGTAGGATAAACCAGAACAAGTCACAAAAAAGCAGGGAATAAGTTTCTGTTCTTGTTTTGGTAAGAAGAGAAAACAGCTGTTTTTAATTTTTCTAAATGGCTGTTTTGACGGCTGTTCTTTATATTTGATTTACTTGTATGGAGACAAGTTTATCCCATGAACTGGTGATCCTACCCAACGAGAAATTTATTCCTTGATCCCCTTAGTAAATCTTACCGACATTTTCAGTGTTTTCCCCAGTTCCTGCTGTTTTTGGCCGACCAAGACGTGGATCATCTGCAACGTCCATTATCCCGACTTTAAATCTTTTAATTTACTCAAAAACTTGATTTCATAATGAAAACTCGTCAGCATACACTTTTTCATACAAATAACAATTCAATATGGACAAATCCCATTATTTGAGAGTGAAACAACAACAAAATCTCTGAATATTTCGGTCACATATACAGTGGTCGTCATCAGCAGATGAACTGTTTATCTGCTGATGATGGCCACTGTATATATGACTGGAATATCAAGAGATTTTTTTCTTGTTTCACTGTCAAATAAAAGGATTCGTCCTTATTGAACTGTTGTTTGTGCGTCTTGGAAAGGCAGTGTGGTCTCTGAAAATACCTACATACACATTTTGAAGCAAATTTAATATTTTTATGGTGGATTTGTAGAGTTTTACACAAAATTTCCTGTTAACACATTGCTCCAGACTAGAAATAAGCATTTTCTGACCCAGGGTAAACACTCGGTACTTTTCAAATAACTGCTGTGAGCAAACCACATATTAAACATTTATCAACACGGCAGATTAAGTAGAGCAATCATCGAGGGTCAGCGCCTTACATGGAGTGTTTCTCCATGTCAATAATTTTCTTGGGCTAAGAAAATCAGTCCGGTGATTTTTTAGCCTCACCTAGTAGTCATAACGTAAGCTGAAAAAAGAATTTAGAAGATCCTGTTAATTGTGGATCAGAGAATGATCCACAACTAACAACCCTTTAAAGGTGAAAGCATACAGATATGATACTTTTACAAAAAGAGTAAGTTCTAAATGTTGGTTTGTCATGAGAGTTTTTAACTGTACAGCTATGGGTTCTTTGAGGGATTCGCCAAAGGGAATGCAACCTGCAACAGTATCAGAGGCAACGCTATAGCGTTGCCTATAGTAAAGGCCATACGGCTCCAATTTATTGTTTTTTCCCAGAGGCACTTCATATGGAAGGGGTCATCATAAAAACTTCAAAGGGGGCTCATTCGACTGGAAATTTAGAGTTCTAGTGCCCTTTTTAAGGGCCAAAAGTGATTGGAAGGCAACGAAAACTCATTCCACATCCACAATTTCCCGAAACACATCTAATCTTAATTTTGAGATGGCCATTTTGTTCAGTGTTGTTAATTTCCAGATAGAAATTATGTTTTTGAGGAAGAAACTCCCCACAGCCCTCAAGGCAAGGGTTGTAAGTATGCTCTGGGGGCATATAAGCTTTTTATAGAAAGCATTGTCGTAGAAACTTAAAAAAGGGGTCATTGAATTGGAAATTCAAAGGGCTAGTGCCCTTTTTAATAGTCGAAAGTGATTGGAGGGCAACTAACCCCCTCTCACGCCCACCTTTTCCCCAAACACATCCAATCAAACTTTTGAGATAGCCATTTTATTCAACGTGGTTGAAAATGCTGGAAATTAGGTCTTTGAGGATGAAACCCCCCCCCCCCCACCATAGCCCACAGGGCAAGGGTTTTCAGTTATTTCCTGGGGGCATACAAGGTTTTTATAAAAAGTGTTATCGTAGAAATCTCAAAAAGGGCTAATTCGATCGGAAATTTAAATAGCTAGTGCCCTTTTTAATAGTTGAAAGTGATTGGAAGGCACCTAATTTCCCCAAACACATCCAATCAAAATTTTAAGACAGCCATTTTGTTCAAAGTAGTTGAAAGTTCTGGAACTTATATCTTTGAGCATGACGCTCCCTCCCAAGATCTTCAGGGCAAGGGATATAAGTTATGCCCTGGGAGCATATTTGGTTCTTATGGAAGGGATGATCATATAAACTTCAGAGAGGGATCATTTGATTGGAAATTGAAAGTTCTAGTTCACTTTTTATGCGTCAAAAGATATCGGAGGGTAACCAGCCCCCCCCGCTTATTTTCACAAATTCACCTGACAAAAATTTTGAGATAGCTATATTGTTAAAAATAGTTCAAAGATCCTATATACAAAGCGCCGGTGTCGACACAGCCCCCCCGGGCCCGGGGGCAGGCGTTGTAAGTTATGCCCTGTAAGTTATGCCGTTGTAATTTATGGTTCTTATGGAAGGGGTGCTCGTTATAAACTTCAAAAAGGGCTCATTTGATTGGAAATTGAAAGATCTAGTTCACTTTTTAAGAGTCAAAAGAGATTGGAGGGCACCTAGTCCCCCCCTCTTCTCCATGCCATTTTTTTCTCAAACCCATCTCATAAGAACTTTGAAATAGCCATTTTTTAAAAAATAGTTCAAAGACCATATAAAGAAAACTCCGGGGTCAACACAGCCCCCAGGTCCCGAAGGCAGGCGTTGTAAGTTATATCCTGGGGGATTAATGGTTCTTACGGAAGGGATGCTCGTAAAAACTTCAAAGAAGGCTTATTTGATTGGAAATTGAAAGCTCTAGTTCAGTTTTTGAGAGTCAAAAGAGATTGTACGGCAACTAGCCCTCCCCACACCCCTTTTGTCCCAACTGCATCCGATAAAATTTTGAGATAGGCATTAAGTTAAAAACTGTTCAAAAGTCAGATAACAAAAACTCAGATGTCAGCACAACCTCCCAGGGCCCAGGGGCAGGCGTTGCAGGTTATATCCTGAGGCATATATGGTTCTTATGAAAGGAATACTCGTATAAACTTCAGAGAGGGCTCATTTGATTGGAAATTGAAAGTTCGAGTTCACTTTTTAATAGTCGAAAGAGATCTAGGGGCAACTAGCCCCCCCCCCCTCCAACCCCACGCCTTCTTTTTCCAAACCCATCTGATGAAAATTTTGAGACGGTCATTCTGTTACAAATAGTTTAAAGGTCGGATAAGAAAACTCCAGTGTCAATACAACCCCCCAGAACTCGGGAGAAGGCCTTCTAAGATATGCCCTAAGGGTATGTATGGTATTTATGAAAAAGATGCTCGTATAAACTTCAGAGAGGGCTCATTTGATGGGAAATTGAAAGCTCTAGTTCACTTTTTAAGAGTCAAGAGATTTAAGGGCAACTTGTCTCCCCACGCCCTTTTTTTCCCAAACCCATCCGATACAAATTTTGAGATAGCCAGCTTTTTAAAAATTGTTAAAAAATTCAATAACAAAACTACGGTGTCAATACAACCCCCCAGGGCCCAGGGGGTAGGCACTGTAAGTGTTGTCCTGGCGGCGTGTATGGTTCTTATGAAAAGGATGTTTGTATAAACTTCAGAGAGGGTTCATTTGATTGGAAATTAACAGTTCTAGTTCACTTTTTCAGAGGCAAAATATATCCGAGGGCAACTATTCCCCCCCCCCAAACACACACACACCCTTTTTTCCCCAAGCCTACCCGATAAAATTTTTAAAATAGCCATTTCATTAAAAATAATTCAAAGGTCAGATAATAAAAACTCCTGTGTCGACGCAACCCTCCAGGGAGCGGCGGCAGGCGTTTTAAGTAATGTTCTGGGGGCATATAAGTAGTAAGGCCATATAAGATTGAAAACCTAAATGCAAACTTACGCCTGAAGGCATATATATGTGTTTAAGTTTTCAACGAATTGGGGTTACCAGGGTCATTTGCAAAGAGGTATCATTTCTATAGTAATTTGAAATATCATATGGAATTTGCTTGAAGGTATATACTTTGCGTACGTGCCCGTACCAAACAGGTTGGTTATAATCTATTCTGGTTCAAGTTTTTTCTGACACAATTAACTGAATTTCTATTTCATGATATAATAGTTTTTTTTAGGTTAGATTCGTGTCGGAAAAACCGGTGTATCTTCTTAATTTTCTTTACAATTCATATTAGTAAGAGACTTGAATTCAAAGAGAATAGTTTTTATTTGCAAGGATAATAGTAGAGGAAAAAAATTAGGGGTGCATTTACATTATTGGAGATTAATGATGGAGCTAGCAACAGTGATGTAATTACTTCTTTCGTTTACGAGATTTGCGAATTTTTTGCGAAGAGGTATTAGCGTAAAGGTATTGCGATGGTTAAGAATGTCTCACGGGTAATTAAAGAATGGGGTGCTTACATCAGATACTTAATAGATTTGACGCTTACAAGAGACATTGCTAGAGTCAAATATATTTGATGTTGGTGATATTATGACCCTCCTAGTCCCCTGGGGAAAGGGCTGCACAGTGTATCGGTATCGGATGTATTATTTTTGGGCGTATTGCTATCGCAGGTATCTATACAGACTTTTAGTAGCTCGTATAAGAGATATTACTCATATCTACGTGCTTCTTATAAATTCAACTATCAGAAAGTTCCAAACGGCACTAAAAACGGCACTTTTGGTGCAATGTCTCACGTGGAAAAGCTGGGGCTAGTGGGCTACTAGTACTTTTTAGAGTAATATTTAATGGCTCATTCGAAAGCTATTACTCATATTTACGTAATGTTTATCAATTATACCATCAATTAGAAAAATACTTTTTATGTCAATTATTAATTATATTAAATAAAAAAAAACTCGTTTTTTTTAAAATTAAAGCACGTAACAACGGTAAAACTTAAACCGAACAGAAATTATTCCGTATATGAAAGGGGCTGTCCCCGCCTCCACGCCTTGCTCTTTTCGCTAAAGTTTTTTATTGTTTTAAAAAAAAGAGTCTTGAGAAAGTCAAACTTTTGAGTAAAAAGTGAGGTGTTGTGGAGGGGACAGCCCCTTTCATATACAGAATAGAGTTTTATGGATATTGGTAAAAGTCGTATTTTACTTTTAAAAAGTTCAATATTCGAAGCTAGCTCCAGCAAGAGCTTATGTTAGTAGTGGTGACAATTGAGATATTAGGAGCAATTGCCCCCTATTTTTGGAAAAATAACTTTTTGTGTCATTTACACTTTTAAAAAATACAAAGTTCAATATTCGAAGCTAGCTTCAGCAGGAGCTGAGGATTGTAGTGGTGGCAATTGAGATATAAGGAGCAATTGCCCACTTTTTTTGAAAAAATACCTTTTTGTGGCATTTATACTTTTAAAAAATACAAAGTTCAATATTCGAAACTAGCTTCAGCAGGAGCTTAGGATAGTAGTGGTGACAATTGAGATATAAGGAGCAATTGCCCCCTATTTGTGAAAAAAATCGTGTGTTTGGAATTTATAAATTAAAAATATTAAATTTTCAAGGCTGGCTTATGTCGAAGCTTAGGTTAGAAGTGATATCACTTGAGATATAAAGAGTGATTGCCCCATATTTATTAGAAAATACCTTTTTTGCTGGCTTTTTACTTTATAAAAAATAAAAAGTTCAAAATACGAATCTAGATACAGCAGGAGCTTAGGATAGAAGTGGTGACAATTGAGATATAAGGAGAAATTGCCCCCTATTTTTGAAAAAATACCTTTTTGTGGCATTTATACTTTTAAAAAATACAAAGTTAAATATTCGAACCTATCTTCAGCAGGAGCTTAGGATAGTAGTGGGGATAATTGAGATATAAGGAGCAATTGCCCCCTATTTTTGAAAAAAAAATACCTTTTTGTGGCATTTATACTTTTAAAAAATACAAAGTTCAATATTCGAAGCTATCTTCAGCAGGAGCTTAGGATAGTAGTGGTGACAATTGAGATATAAGGAGCAATTGCCCCCATTTTTTTGAAAAAATACCTTTTTGTGGCATTTATACTTTTAAAAAATTCAATATTCGAAGCTAGCTCAAGCAGGAGCTTAGGATAGTAGTGGTGACAATTGAGATATAAAGAGCAATTGCCCCCTATTATTGAAAAATACCTTTTTGTGGCATTTATACTTTTTAAAAAATACAAAGTTCAATATTCGAAGCTATCTTCAGCAGGAGCTTAGGATAGTAGTGGTGACAATTGAGATATAAGGAGCAATTGCCACCTATTTTTGAAAAAATAACTTTTTTTGGCATTTACACTTTTAAAAAATACAAAGTTCAATATTCGAACCTATCTTCAGCAGGAGCTTAGGATAGTAGTGGTGACAATTGAGATTAAAGGAGCAATTGCCCCCTATTTTTGAAAAAATACCTATATGAGGGGGTTCACCCCTTCGTCAATACCTCACTCTTTAGGCTAAAGTTTGTCTATTTCTTTCAAAAGAGCTATTTATTCTAATTAAGCGACCTTTTTGATTCAGGGGTCATTTTTAAAGAATTGGAACAAAATTTGAACTTAGCGTGAAAGGCGAGGTGTTGAGGAGGAGGGAACCCCCTCATATACGTAATAATTTTGGTTCATTTTAAGTTTTAGTGTTTCTCCTTACATTCAGTTGAAAATGTTTTTGAATATTTCTAATGCACTAAAACATAGAGCGCTACAAACATCATAATCAACTTTAGAGGGAAAATTTATATTTAAAAGAGGGGTTATTATTTCCTTACTAAATTTTTATTATTTTTTTTTTTTTTTATAATGAGGAAGTGGATTCATGCAATTACTCTCCCCCTGAAAAGCGACCGAGATGGAACGATACCACATCGATGCAAGCTACCAAAATACACGGTGAAAATATCCCTTTACACATTGACAACGATTCGAGTGAAACAAAAAAACAGTTAAGGACACTTCTAAAAACACAGAAAAAGGACAAAAATAGCATTCTGTATAATTGTAGAGATGTGAGACGCTTTAGTCTATTAAATCACGCAATGAAATACCCTCTGATATCGTTATACCCCGTGATATCGTTATACTAAGCATTCCAAAACACGAAAATGCTTCAGCGACCAAAGAGATTTTTTTTTTTTTTTTTATTGTTTATGTACATTTGTATTTATAAATTAATGGTTATTAAATTTTAAAAACTTTAAAAAAGGTTAATATACTACTCGAATTTACATTTAATCAATTTTAACAATAGTAGATTTTAAACATATGATAAATCTTCCATCAAATCATGAGTAGAAAATACACTTTCAGATCCAGAATGCCATGGAACACACTTTCATATTCAGCATGTAGGAGAACCCTAAATGGTCACCCCCTAAAAAGGTAAGTTAACCCTAAATGGTTATTGGTTAGTGAACTGTAATCTGTTTGAGTATGATAAAAGCTTGTGGAGTACTACATTACGTTATATAAACAGACTGGGATTCTATGATAGAGTGATTACATCACTTAATAATACTGTTCGGGAACTGAGAAATGTCCAGGAGGAAGTCAGTGGAATTTGCAGCTTTTTCGGAGTTGAAGCACTCTACGTAAAGGGCAATGTACCTACAGATAAAGTTTTAATTCAAAAGTGTGACCCTAGGATTCCACTTTTCTATCTAGAAGAGTTTAAGTGTCCCAAATTTGAGGGGGTTATCACCGTCCTGAAGACGAGGTTAGGTTCTTTGCACAGTGGATACCTAAGAACATACCTGATCGTGATAAATCCATAAGACATGTTAAAAAACTATTCTATATCATGAGACCATCTTTGTTGGATGTTTAAGAGTGAACTCTAAATAATATTTTTATGTAAACATTTGTTGTTGTTGTTTTTTTTTCTTTCTAAAAAAAAAAATCTTTTTTTAAACTTCTAAATTTTTAAAATTTATTTTTTTTTTTCTTTTTATACATAACTTAAAATTTCAAAATATGATTACAGTTCTAAAAATTGCGCTCTGTGATTGGTCAGAGACACGATGTGACTTCCCCACCGGTATTCTATGACTGGTTATTGACACTACCTAATCTATTGCATGTATTAAATCAGTATTTTTTACGCAGTGGAATGATAAACACATAAGTCATACTTTAAAAAAAAAAAGTGAAGGTGGAGCATTTTAATAAAGTGTGTTTACATAACAAGGTTATTGTAGCATTGAATGCTGACAAAGAGAAGTATTTAAACTTTGAAACAAGTACAGGTGGTAGCACTATTGGAAATGTATGCATGCATTGTCATGACTGTAAGGAATTAAATTTCTTTGGAATACCGAAAAAATTCAACTCTTATGTTGGTGTTTATGCGAGATTGAGATCTCCAGAGATGATTGCACTCAAAGATAATGCCAACATAAAAATAATCATTGATGATAGAGGACAACTCCTTGGTGCTGTTGCAGGTAACACATTACCTACTGATATATCCAATCGTCACCTTTCGGGTATTAGCATTCGACGGAAGATCAATAAATGAAAGGCCTACTCTTCTACTAATATCGTAAACCATATCTTGTCTACGTTTCGAAACTGTTACCTGTGTAAAAATAATGTGATAATAGACAGTGAAATTGCCAGAAAAGTAAAAAGGGCGTTGTCAGAAAATATCACGATGGAATATAAAGATAAATTGATGAAAAACAAACCACTAGCAAATGTTACTGCCTTTGATCAAACAGCCATTGATCCAAATAATACCAAAGACGAAACGCATATTGAGCCTGTTGATGAGACACCAGTAAAAAATGTGTATGACTCAAAATGGAATAATGATTATTCTACTGATTACGAACTAAGAGAAGACAATAGCTATAATATCAAGAGAGAACATGGTGAACTATTTTATGGAACAGATTCAAAATGTCCAAAGTTAATCATTGATATTAATAATGTATCATAATATATTTTTTGTTTTAATATTCTACATAGCATTATTTCATTAAAAATATATTATGCATTACATTGTTATGTGTTCATTATTTTTAGAGTAAGCTAGCATATCAAACGTTTAGAATGTCTAATAAAACGTCGGAGATGCAAGAAAAGGAATTTGCATACACCTATTTTCAGACACATGGGAACAAATTCTTTCTTGAATTCGACTCCTGGATAAATAAAAAAAGACATTTCATTAAAGAAATTATGACGAAACTCTAAGTAAGCAACAAACTCTTTCTTGAAGTTACATCATGGATACACAATGCAGAAATTTCATTTAAGAAATTATCAAAAATTTTAATTAAGTAGCAAATTCTTTCAAAAATATGTTAATACGTTTAAGCAATAAATATCTTTAAGCTTAACCCGTTTTTATTCTTTAGAATAGTTTTATGTATTTCATTAAATTATGAAGAAATTGTAAGTAAGTAACAATAGCTATCTTGAATTCGCTTCCTGGACACAATACAGATATTTAATTCAAGAAATCATAATAAAATCACAAGCAAGTAATAAACTCTTTATTGTTTTCACCTATTGGATACACAATACTAAAATTTCATTCAAGAAATTATGAAGGAATTGTAAATAGGTAACACACTCATGTTACCTCATAGATACACAATGCAGAAATTTCATTTAAGAAATTATCAAAAATTTTAAGTAAAAAGCAAATTCTTTCTTGAATTCCCCTCCTGGGTAAATAAAAAAGATAGATCATTAAAGGAATTATGAAAAAATTTTAAGTAAGTAACAAATTCTTTCTTGAATTCACCTGATGGATAAACAAAAGACATTTCGTTTGAGAAATTATGACAAAATTCCAAGTAAGTAACAAACTCCTTATTGTTTTCATGACTTAGATACACGGTGTAGAAATTTAATTCAAGAAATTATGAAAAAATTTGTAAGTAAGTAACAAACTCTTTTTGTTTTAACCTCTTGGATATACAGTACAGATACTTCATTCAAGAAACTATGAAAAACCAGCAAGTAAGTAAATTTTTTTTCTCTTTATCAAAAACAATTTTCACTTAGCTACATGATGTAGAAATTTAATTCAAGAAATTAGGAAAGAATTCTCAGTAAGTAACAATTTCTTTCTTCAATTAAACTCATGGATACAAAATATGGAAATTTCATTCAAGAATTTCATGACTTAGATACACGATGTAGAAATTTGATTCAAGAAATTATGAAAAAATTCTCAGTAAGTAACAATTTCTTTCTTGAAGTCATCTGTTGGATACACAATACTGAAATTTCATTCAAGAAATTATGAAAATATTTGTAAGTAAGTAACAAACTCTTTATTGATTTCACCTCTTGGATATACGACGTAGAAATTAAATTCAAGAAATTATGAAAAAAAATCGCAAGTAAGTAGCTTTTTTTTCTCTTTATCACAAACAATTTTCACTTAGCTACGCGATGTAGAAATTTAATTCAATAAATTATGAAAAATATCTCAGTAAGTAACAATTTCTTTCTTGAAGTCAACTCTTGGATACACACAATACGGAAATTTCATTCAAGAAATTATAAAAAATATTTGTAAGTAAGTAACAAGCTCTTTATTGATTTCACCTCTTGAATATACAGTACAGATACTTCATTCAAGAAACGTGATTAAACAGGTTTTAAAACTACATGCTATTTGTATGCCTTTCCTTGGCACCTTTCCAAACGAGCGGGGATTCCCCACTGGTTCCTACACATTGCAAAAAAGTGAGCAGTACGAAAACTCCACGTTTTCAACCAGACTGGTTTTTTAGGGACCAATCGGGAGAGATATGTAAAGACGACCTAGATTTATTACATTTATCAAGGTACATTTACACGCGGTTACGTGCGCCCACGTAACCACGTCTAAATGAACCTTAAAAAAAATGAAATAAAGCTATGTCGACTTTTCATATCTCTCCAGATTGGTGCCTAAAAAACCAGTCTGGTTGAAAACGTGGAGTTTTCGTACTGCTCACTTCTTGCAATGTGTAGGAACCAGTGGGGAATCCCCGCTCGTTTGGAAAGGTGCCAAGGAAAGGCATACAAATAGCATGTAGTTTCAAACCGTGTTTAATCACCTCTCTTGAATGATGTATCTGTACTGTATATTCAAGAGGTGAAATCAATAAAGAGCTTGCTACTTACTTACAAATACTTTTTATAATTTCTTGAATGAACTATCTGTATTGTGTGTCTCCAAGAGTTGACTTCAAAAAAGAATTTGTTACTTACTGAGAATTTTTTCATAATTTCTTGAATTAATTTTCTACATGGCATAGCTAAGTGAAAATTGTGTGTGATAAAGAGAAAAAAAAAAGCTACTTAAGTGCGATTTTTTTTCATAATTTCCTGAACTTAATTTATACGTCGTATATTCAAGAGGTGAAATCAATGAAGAGTTTTTTACTTACTTACAAATATTTTATGAATGTCTTTAATTAAATCTCCGCATTGAGTATTCAAGAAATGACTTAAAGAAATACATTTTTACCTAATTAGAAGTTTTTAATAGTTTCTTGAATAAAATTTCTACATCGTGTATCTAAGTCATGAAATTCTTTAATGAAATTTAAATATTGTGTATCAATTAGTTGACTTCAAGAAAGAAATTGTTAATTACTGAAAATTTTTTCCTAATTTCTTGAATTAAATTTCTACATCGTGTAGCTAAGTGAAAATTGTTTTTGATAAAGAGAAAAAAAAGTTACTTACTTGCGGTTTTTTCATAATTTCTTGAATGAAGTATCTGTACTGTATATCCAAGAGGTGAAAACAAAAAGAGTTTGTTACTTACTTACAAATATTTTCATATTTTATCTACTTAAATTTCCTTATGTTTTATAAAAGATTTTGATTAAATACAGAAATTATTTTTTTTTTCATAATTTCTCAAATGAAATTTACGTATTGTGTATCCATGAGCTGACTTCAAGAAAGAAATTGTTACTTAATGAGAATTTTTTTTCATAATTCCTTGAATTAAATTTATGCATCGTGTATCTAAGTCTTGAAAACAATAAAGAGTTTGTTACTTACTTGGAATTTTGTCATAATTTCTCGAACGAAATGTCTTTTTGTTTATCCAGCAGGTGAATTCAAGAAAGAATTTGCTACTTACTTACAATTTTTTCATAATTTCTTTAATGAACTGTCTTTTATATTTACCCAGGAGGCGAATTCAAGAAAGAATTTGCTACTTACTTAAAATTTTTTATAATTTCTTAAATGAAATTTCTGCATTGTGTATCCATGAAGTAACATGAGTGTGTTACCTATTTACAATTCCTTCATAATTTCTTGAATGAAATTTCAGTATTGTGTATCCAATAGGTGAAAACAATAAAGACTTTATTACTTACTTGCGATTTTATTATGATTTCTCGAATTAAATATCTGTATTGTGTCCAGGAAGCGAATTCAAGAAAGATATTGTTACTTACTTACAATTTCTTCATAATTTAATGAAATGCATAAAACTATTCTAAAGAATAAAGACGGGTTAAGCTTAAAGATATTTATTGCTTAAACGTATTAACATATTTTTGAAAGAATTTGCTACTTATTTACAATTTTTGATAATTTCTTAAATGAAATTTCTGCATTGTGTATCCATGATGTAACTTGAAGAAAGAGTTTGTTGCTTACTTAGAGTTTCGTCATAATTTCTTGAATGAAATGTCTTTTTTTATTTATCCAGGAGGCGAATTCAAGAAAGAATTTGTTCCCATGTGTCTGACAATAGATGTATGCAAATTCCTTTTCTTACATCTCCGACGTTTTATTAGACATTCTAAACGTTTGACATGCTAGCTTACTCTAAAAATAATGAACACATAACAATGTAATGCATAATATATTTTTAATGAAATAATGCTATGTAGAATATTAATTAAAAAAAATATATTATGATACATTATTAATATCAATGATTAACTTTGGACATTTTGAATCTGTTCCATAAAATAATTCACCATGTTCTCTCTTGATACTATAGCTATTGTTTTCTCTTAGTTCGTAATCAGTAGAATAATCATTATTCCATTTTGAGTCATACACAATTTTTACTGGTGTCTCATCAACAGGCTCAATATGCGTTTTGTCTTTGGTATTATTTGGATCAATGACTGTTTGATCAAAGGCAGTAACGTTTGCTGGTGGTTTGTTTTTCATCGATTCATCTTTATATTCAATCGTGATATTTTCTGACAATGCCCTTTTTATTTTTCTGGCAATTTCACTGTCTATTATCACATTATTTTTACACAGGTAACAGTTTCGACACGTAGAAAAGATATGGTTTACGATATTATTAGAAGAGTAGGCCTTTCTTTTATTGATCTTCCGTTGAATGCTAATACCCGAAAGGTGACGATTGGATGTATCAGTAGGTAATGTGTTACCTGCAGCAGTAGCAAGGAGTTGTCCTCTATCATCAATGATTATTTTTATTTTGTAATTCTCTTTGAGTGAAATCATCTCATGATATCTCTATCTATCATAAACAACAAAATAAGATTTTAATTTTTTCGGTATTCAAAAGAAATTTAATTACTTACTGTCGTTAAAATTCATGAATAAATTTCCAATAGTGCTACCACCTGTACTTGTTTCAAATTTTAAATACTTCTCTTTGTCAGCATTCAATGATACAATAACCTTTTTATGTAAACACAATTTATTAAAATGCTCCATCTTCACTTCTTTTTTTTTTAAAGATATGAATTATGTGTTTATAGTTCAACTGCGTAAAAAATACTGATTTTATACATGCAATAGATTAGGTAGTGTCAATAACCGGTCATAGACTACCGATGGGGAAGTCACATCGTGTCTCTGACCAATCACAGAGCGCAATTGTTAGAACTGTAAGCATATTTTGACATTTTAAGTTATGTATAAAAATAAAAAAATAAATAAAGTTGAAAAATTTCGAAGTTTTAAAAAAAAAAATTTTTTCTTTTTGAGAAAGAAAAAAAAAAAAACAACAAATGTTTAAATAAAAATAGTACTTAGAGTTAACTCTTAAAAATCCAAAAACGATGGTCCCATGATATAGAATAGTTTTTAACATGTCTTATGGATTTATCACGATCAGGTATGTTCTTAGGTATCCACTGTGCGAAGAACCTAAGCTCGTCTTCAGGACGGTGATAGCCCCCTCAAATTTGGGACACTTAAACTCTTCTAGATTGAAAAGTGGAATCCTAGGGTCACACTTTTGAATTAAAACTTTATCTGTAGGTACATTGCCCTTTACGAAGAGTGCTTCAACTCCAAAAAAGCTGCAAATTTCACTGACTTCCTCTTGGACATTTCTCAGTTCCTGACCAGTATTATTAAGTGGTGTAATCACTATATTATAGAATCCCAGTCTGTTTATATAACGTAATGTAGTACTCCACAAGCTTTTATCATACTCAAACAGACTACAGTTCACTAACCAATAAACATTTAGGGTTAACTTACCTTTTTAGGGGGTGAACATTTAGGGCTCTCCTACATGCAGAAAATGAAAGTGTGTTCCCTGGCATGCTGGATCTGAAAGTATATTTTCTACTCATGATTTGATGGAAGATTTATCATCTGTTGAAAATCTAATATTTTTACAATTGCTTAAAGTTAAATTCGAGTCGTCTATTAAACGTTTTTAAATTTTTAAAAATTTAATATACTTTTATTTATAAATAACACTGTAAAGAAACATTAAAAAAAAAAAAAAAAAATATTTGGTCGCTTAAGCATTTTCGTGTTTTGGAATGCTTAGCATAACGATATCACGGGGTATAACGATATCACAGGGTATTTCATTGAGTGATTTAATAGAATAAATCGTCTCACATCTCTACCATTATACAGAAGGCTATGTTTGTCCTTTTTCTGTGTTTTTACAAGTGTCCTTAACTGTTTTCTTGTTTCACTCGAATCGTTGTCAATGTATAAAGGGATATTTTCACCGTGTATTTTGGTAGCTTGCATCGATGTGGTATCGTTCCATCTCGGTCGTTTTTAAGGGGGAGAGTAATTGCATGAATCCACTTCCTCCTTAAAAAAAAAAAAGAAGAAAAAAAATTTAGTAAGGAAATAATAACCCCTCTTTTACAGATAAATTTTACCTCTAAAGTTGATTCTGATGTTTGTAGCACTCTATGTTTTAGTGCATTAGAAATATTAAAAAAAAATTTCAACTGAAATTAAGGAGAAACACTAAAACTTAAAATGAACCAAAATTATTACGTATATGAGGGGGTTCCCTCCTCCTCAACACCTCGCCTATCACGCTAAGTTCAAATTTTGTTCCAATTCTTTAAAAATGACCCCTGAATCAAAAAGGTCGCTTAATTAGAATAAATAGCTCTTTTGAAAGCAATTGACAAACTTTAGCCTAAAGAGTGAGGTATTGACGAAGGGGCGAACCCCCTCATATAGGTTTTTTTTCAAAAATTGGGGGCAATTGCTCCTTATATCTCAATTGTCACCACTACTATCCTAAGCTCCTGCTGAAGAAAGGTTCGAATATTGAACTTTGTATTTTTTAAAGTATAAATTCCACAAAAAGTTATTTTTTCAAAGATTGGGGGGCAATTGCTCCTTATATCTCAATTGTCACCACTACTATCCTAAGCTCCTGCTGAAGCTAGCTTCGAATATTGAACTTTGTATTTTTATAAAGGTATAAATGCCACAAAAAGGTATTTTTCATAATAGGGGGCAATTTCTCTTTATATCTCATTTGTCACAACTACTATCCTAAGCTCCAGCTTGAGCTATCTTCGAATATTGAATTTTTTAAAAGTATAAATTCCACAAAAAGGTATTTTTTCAAAAATAGTGGGCAATAACTCTTTATATCTCAAGGGTCACCACTACTATCCTAAGCTCCTGCTGAGGATAGCTTCGAATATTGAACTTTGCATTTTTTAAAAGTATAAATGCCACAAAAAGGTATTTTTTTCAAAAATAGGGGGCAATTGCTCCTTATATCTCAATTGTCCTCACTACTATCCTAAGCTCCTGCTGGAGCTAGCTTCGAATATTAAACTTTGTATTTTTTAAAATTATATATTCCAAAAAAAGGTATTTTTTAAAAAATAGGGGGCAATTGCTCCTTATATCTCAATTGTCCCCACTACTATCCTAAGCTCCTGTTGAAGCTAGCTTCGAATATTGAAATTTTTATTTTTCTAAAATTATAAATCAAACAAAAAGGTATTTTTTCAAAAATAGGGGGCAATTGCTCCTTATATCTCAATTGTCACCACTACTATCCTAAGCTCCTGCTGGAGCTAGCTTCGAATATTGAATTTGTTAAAAAGTATAAATGGCACAAAAAGGTATTTTTTTAAAAATAGGGGGCAATTGCTCCTTATATCTCAATTGTCACCACTACTATCCTAAGCTCCTGCTGGAGCTAGTTTCGAATATTTAACTTTGTATTTTTTAAAAGTATAAATGCCACAAAAAGGTTTTTTTTCAAAAATAGGGGGCAATTGCTCCTTATATCTCAATTGTCACCACTACTATCCTAAGCTCCTGCTGGAGATAGATTCGAATATTGAACTTTTTATATTTTATGAGTATAAATGCCACAAAAGGGTATTTTTCAAAAATAAAGTGAAATTGATAATTATCTCCAAATTTTCACCACTACTAACCTAAGCTCCTACTGAAGCTAGCTTCAAATATTGAACTTTCTAAAAGAAAATACCACTATTACCAATATCCATAAAACCCTATTCTGTATATGAATGTGGGTGGGCCCGCCGCAACACCGCGCTTTTTACGCAAAAGGTTGTCTTTGTCACGACTGTTTTTTTTTAAAACAATAAAAAAACTTTAGCGTAAAGAGCGAGGCGTTGAGGAGGGGACAGCCCCTTTCATATACGGAATAATTTCTGTTCGGTTTAAGTTTTACCGTCGTTCCTTGCTTTAATCTTAAAAAAAAAACTTGTTTTTTTTTATTTAATATACTTAAGAAGTGACATAAAAAGTATTTTTTTAATTGATTGTATAAATTATAAAAATAACGTAGATACGAGCATTAGCTTTCGAATGAGCCATTAAACGTCAATCTAAAAGTGCTGGTAGTCCACTAGCCCCAGCTTTTCCACTTGAGACATTGCACCAAAAGTGCCGTCTTTAGTGCCGTTTTGAAGTTGCTGATGGTTGAATTTATAGGAAAAACGTAGATATGAGTAATATCTTTTATACGAGCTACTAAAAATCTGTATAGATACCTGCGATAGCAATATGCCCAAAAATAATACGTCCGATACCGATACACTGTGCAGCCCTTTCCCCAGGGGACTTGGAGGGTCATAATATCACCAACACCAAATATATTTGACTCTAGCAATGTCTCTTGTAAGTGTCAAATCTATTAAGTATCTGATGTAAGCACCCCATTCTTTAATTACCCGCGAGACATTCTTAACCATCGCAATACCTTTACGCTAATACCTCTTCGCAAAAAATTTGCAAATCTCGTAAACTAAAGAAGTAATTACATCACTGTTGCTAGCTCCATCATTAATCTCCAATAATGTAAATGCACCACTCATTTTTTTCCTCTACTAATATCCTTGCAAATAAAAACTATTCTCTTTGAATTCAATTCTCTTACTAATATGAATTGTAAAGAAAACTAAAAAGATACACCGGTTTTTCCAACACGGATCTAACCTAAAAAAAACTAGTATATCATGAAATAGAAATTCAGTTAATTGTGTCAGAAAAAACTTGAACCAGAACAGATTATAACCAACCTGTTTGGTACGGGCACGTACGCAAAGTATATACCTTCAATAGAAATGATAGCTCTTTGCAAATGACCCTGGTAACCCCAATTCCTTGAAAACTTACACACATATCTATGCCTTCAGGCGTAAGTTTGCATTTAGGTTTTCAATCTTATATGGCCTTACTACTCATATATCGTTCTTATGGAAGGATGCTCATATAAACTTCGGAGAGGGTTCATTTGATTGGAAATTGAAAGTTCTCGTTCACTTTTTAGAGTCAGAAGAGATCGGAGCGCACCTAGCCCTCCCCTCCACGCCCTAAATGCATCAGATAAAAATTTTAAGATAAAAATTTTGTTAAAAATAGTTCATAGTTCAGATAAAAAAAAAACTCTGGTGTTGGTAAAGCCCCCCAGGGCCCGAGGGTAAGCGTTGTAAGTTATGCCTTGGGGGAATATATGGTTGTTATTGAGGGGATGCTCGTATAAACTTTATAGAGGGCTCATTTGATTGGAAATTGAAAGTTGTAATGTACTTTTTAAGAGTAAAAAGTGATCGGAGGACAGCTAGCCTCCCCCCACACTCAATTTATTTTTTTCCTAGAGGTACTTCATACAGAAGGGGTCGTCGTATAAACTTCAAAGGGAGCAAACTTTTTTTTACTTTGATATTGTTACTTTTATTCTAGTTTGTATACTTTAATGAACGTCTGATTTTTTTAAAAAGTTTGATTTTGAAATAAGGAATTTTTGAAAACTTGAAACTTTTTGCAATCAAAAACGAACAAAAATTAATAAAAAAAACTTTCCTAAAAACAAGTTTTTTAAAGAAAAGTAAAGGCCATTTTAAACTTAAGCTCAGCAGATACAAATACCTGTTAAAATTCAAACTCAAAACGACTAGAAACTACTATTAAAGAATAAATGAAACCGAAAACGAACAGAAATTAAATAATCAATCATAGAAAAAACATACAACAAGTAATAATATTAATGAATGAATAGATCTTAAAGCGAGTAATGCTTAGATTGAATATGAAAATCAAGCTTAAAACGAAAAAGAATATTTTGCTATGAAACTTAAAACGAACAGAAATTAAATAAATAATCAATGCAAACAAACATACAATAGATATTAATGTAAATAAATAAATAAATCTTAAAACGAGTGAAAATTAAATTGAATATGCAAATCAAGCTTGAAACGAACAAAAATCACTACAAACAAGAGTTTGGGTATCGCCTCCTTTTCTCACTGTAAAAGTCTACAACCTGTTGCGTCATTGGCGCTTTACTGAAATCTATATGCGTCTTGAACTGTCTTGGAAAGTATAAACAAATACAAACTGAATATTTGATATATAATGATATTAGTTGCTGAAAGATCCGTCAGCTCAAGAATTTATTTCATTCTAATTTTATTTTTATTTTCATTGCTTTAAGAACTGGAAAAGAAAATATTTGTAATATAATTGGTTTTCAGTGAAGCGCCAATACCGCAGTAGAATATTGGTTTTTATTTACAGTTAAGGGAGAAGGCAGTACTCAAACTTTTGTTTGTAGTGAAACTATATTCGTCTAGAACAACTTTAGAAAGAACTAAAAAATTAAATTGAATATTTGATGTAAATGATATTAATTGCTGAAAGCTGATCAGTTCAAAATTTTACTATAATTATGATGTTTACTTTCAATATTAAGTACAAAAGACAATATTTGTAATAAAATTGGTTTTCAATAAAACGCCAATGACTGAGTAGGTTTTAGACTCTTACAGTGAGAGAAGGAGGCAATGCTCAAACTCTGATTTGTGGCGACTTTTGTTTTTTTTAAGTTGGATTCATATATTCAGTACAAGTTTTACTAGTTTCTAGATTTATTTATTTCTGCACATTAGTATATATTTAATGTTTGTTGACATTTATTGATTATTTGATTTCTATTCAGTTCGAACCACGCTTATTCATCAATAACAAAATGTTTTTTTCATATTAAGCTTGATTTTCATATTCGGTCTAAGCATTACTCGCTTTAAGTTCCATTTATTCATTTATATTACTACTTGTTGTATGTTTTTTGCTATGATTGTTTATGTATTTTCTCTACGTTTTGGGTTTCATTTATTCTTGAATAGTAATTTTTGGTCATTTGGAGTTGGAATTTTATCAGGTATTTGTATCTGCTGAGCTTAAGTTTAAAATGGCCCTTACTTTTCTTTGAAAAATTTATTTTCGGAAATCTTTTTTTCTAATTAATTAAAAAAAACATTATTGTAGGGCTATGTATTGTTGACTCAAAGATGCACCTAGCGGCACGGTGGCGTCACCAAAGGGAGCAAGTACTTTAATAGCAGCTTTTAGTATAATCCAGTCATTGTCTTTGGACAAAAGCCAGAGAATCGAATCTCTGCCTTTGTTTAATGTGAAAATTTTCCCAAAGGCTCCCTGCGCTTTTTGCTGACTCAAGAATTTCCCATGTAATACTACACCGTAATTTCATGTCAAGAGGAATATGAGGACTAAAGCAGTATTTTTTCAGGGAGAGTATGCTGTACAATGGGAACCTTAAGACTTCTGTACAATTTTAGAAATCTTATCAATGGTTAAGCAAGCTTAGTGCGTCTTTGGATAACCTTTGCTGCACTATCGTCTTCTGACTGACTCCCATCACCTAACTCTCCTTCTGCATTACTTTCGTCATCCTCTTCCACAGACACTGCGTTATTTTAATAGGATGCGTCAGCAAACTTATCTTGACTTCTGAAGTTTGAAGATCCAGAATCAGAAAAGCCACTTAAATGATTTTCATTAGTTTGCTCGACACCTTTGTTCATCAGAGGAGTCTAAGCAATCTTCTTAAAGAGTATCATTGACCAAGTTTCGAGTGGAGCAGAATCCAAGAGCATATGTAGCGAATAAAGGAGGAAATTATGCAAAGCATGGAGTGGGGGAAAGAGGTATTGCTCCTAGCTACAAACTTTGATAAAATTATTCACAAAATCTGTCACAATGGGAACATTTTGTCTGTCAGTGAAAACTTCCTGAGTGTAGCTTGGATCACTGAAAGACTGTTATTAGCTGTATGAGAATAAATATCCGTATTGAAATGAAAAATAGCCGTAATGATCATGGGCGCCCACAAGGGGAGGGGGGGCAAGGGGGTCTCTAGCCCCTCCTGACTGAATGACGGTGTCATATAGTTGTATTAATTAAAAAAAATTTCCATGGAATAAGTTTTCAAAGAAGAGTAAAGAGTTCTATTAATCCAAAAATAGGCAGATATAAAGTCAAATAATCTTCCAAGCGTAAAACTACCACAAATCACTATCAACAATTATATGAATTTCAAAACGAACAGAAATTTTAATAAATAGCCTATTCTAACTCAAAACGAGCAAAAATAACATTACTAGGGCTGACAACCCCATGCCTTTTCAAGAACAGAACATAGATAGATATACATTTATTAAAGAAAACAAACACTATTCGCCTTTCGCCTACCAAGAAAGGCAATAAGCTTGAAAGGGCAAGCGAGTTTATCACTCTCAGCTAATTAAAACCACATTCATACAGAGCTACTCAGCACATAAGAAACTCATTTGATGAAGGAATAAAGGAAAGAGGAAAAGACAAAAAGTAGATAGAAAAAAAATAATAATAACAGCAAAGAAAATCGGGGAAATACCTTCAATAGAATGACAACCTGGAGTGAGCTTGACATCAAATTCACTCACGAGATAGAAGAAACTTCTTTGACGCGACTTGAAAGCCGGAAGACTCGGGCAATATATTCCAAACATAGGGACCATAGCCTAATGGCGAATCACAAAAGATGCCCGAGTGGTGCTCCTAAACTCATGAGTTAAGTTATCAGCTTTTCTTGTATTATAATCATGACGGTCTCTATTAAACGTAAAAAGACTTTCAAAAGCAGGGGTGAGCAGCTGATTCAAATATTTATACGAGAAAATTGCGACTTGGTAATCTCGAATTTGGGATACATCCATTAGCTTATTCTTTTTAAAATGCTCATGAGATGGAACCTCATCAGAATCATCAAATTCCGATAATAATTTTACAGCTCTATTCGGAAGTTTTTGTACTCTTTTGAAGCATGTTTACAAAATTACTCGCCCATATAGAGCATCCGTAGCTAATATGTGGATAAAATATAGAAAAATAAATCATTTTTGGGATCTTTTTTGGGATTAGATTTTTAATTCTTCGCATCACCCCTAGGCCTCTGCTTAATTTTTCAGCTATTGCGCATGAATGGTTTTTCCACGACAGGTTTTCATCAAATAAAAACCCAAAATACTTCGTTGTTGCTACTCTCTTATCACATTTTCTTGAACCGTGATATGGTCATTTCCAGCACTAGACGAAAGTCTAGAAAATATCATGAAAAAAGTCTTAGAAAAGTTTGGAGTTAACATATTTTGCTGAGAAAAAGTTAGAAATTCAGAAACTGCATTATGAGTTTTATTATACAAAACATCAAGAGAAGGCGCTGCCAGAAAGAGCAAAGTGTCATCTGCAAACAGGATGACACCAGCCTCTGACACGTAATGTTTTACTCAATCAATAAAAATAATGAAAAGTAGGGGTCCCAGGATTGACCCTTGTGGGAACCCGCACTCTATTTTCTTTTTTGAAGATAAAAATGATCCATTCTGAACTATCTGATACCGATTTTGTAGATACGATAAAAACCACTTCAGGCTTGGACCCTTTGCCCCAATCGAGTCAAGAGCTTGAATAAGCTCTGAGTGGTCCACCGTATCGAACGCTTTTTTCATATCTAAAAACACAGGTGCGTGTATGAGACCAGCTTCAAATGCATCACTAATCCAATCAACCAATTTCAAGACTGCTATATCCGTAGATAGCCCTTTTCTTAACCTAAATGATTCTGCATTAGAATTCTATTATTTTCAATATAATATCTTAACTGGGCATGTACCACTTTCTCATATAACTTAGAGAAAAATGGGAGAATAGATATAGGTTTTCGATTCGATAAGTCATCTTTTTTCCTTCCTTTATGAAGAGGAACCACTCTTGCAATCTTTAGTGCTTCCGGGAAGACTCTAAGATCTAGAGAAAGGTTGATGAGGTGCGTCAAGACAGGTAAGACACTCGTTTTTGCGCCTTTTATGAGTTTCAGCGAAACCTCATCCATCCTGCTAGAGCTTGACTTCATCTTAGCCAGGGATCGTGCCACTTCCCGTTCCGAATATCTTATAAACTCAAAGGAATTCTCACTTGCAGGCTGTCTTTCAAAGACAGATCCAAAACTCGCAGATGCACGTAGTTTAGCCCGCGCTTGATAGCAAAGTCTTTTTCCTTCATTTGCAAAATAACCACACAGAAATTCTGATATGTGTTGAGAATGAGTAAGACGACCATCTGTCGTCTTCATGGCTCTCACCTCCTCCTTACTATGAAATTTACCCAAAAGGTATTTTTCATATTCCCTTGATTTTCATGAAATTCATTTCGGAAAAGAAGTTTCTGAGCATTCGGTTTTGCTGAATTTAAAATATTCCGAAATCTTTTGAATTTTATAAAATTATCATCTGAATGATCCTTTAAATAATTCACATAAAGTTTTTTTTCTGCTTTATTGAAACTAGAATAGCTTTTGTTATCCATGGTTTCTTATGAAAATTTCTATTAGGATTTATTCTTCGCAAGGGACATGTTTCATTCATTACGTTCGTCACTATCTCACTGAATAGGTCATATGCAGTATTTGGACACTTTTTCTTTATTACACGTGAGAAATTTGTTTCATCCACCATATTTGCAAAACTCTTTAGGTTTTTATTATTCATTTCACGGTAAAACGAACTGATATTATTCATTTCACGGTTTTCTTTGACTGATTCAGCTTAATTTTACTTATTAAAAGAAGGTGATTTGAGCCGTCGGACACAACCACATCTGCTTGGGATCTTTCAAGCAATCCACCATTAACGAAAAAATTATCAATTAAAGACGCCGAGAGAAGCGAAATCCGAGTTTGAATAGTTACAAGAGGAAAACTATCATGTGAAACCATAATATTAACAAAATCTGAGCTATTCGCTCTTTTTAGTAAATCTATATTAAAATCTCCCATCATAAATTTGTTTTTGTTTTCATTAATGATTTTATCTAACAATCGTTCAAATTCCTCAAGAAAAAAACTAATATTACATGACGGATTTTTGTAAAATCCTAGAAGATTAGGAGAGAGCTCATTCGAACGAAACTCAATAGTTTTAGTGCACTTTTAAAGTGAAAAATAAGAATACAGGTCAACTAGCCCCCCTCCCGAAAATCATCTGATATAGATAGATATAGATAGATAGATAGATAGATAGATAGATAGATAGATAGATATAGATAGATAGATATATAACTTAGGCTTTACTAAAAAAAAAAAAAAAATGACCGTGGGTTGTCAGTTTAATTTACCTATACTGATATTTATTCCTTAAAATAAAAAATGGGTAAAAAAGTGAATAAAAAGTTTTTTACTTATTTAGGTAAAAAAAGTGAAAATATTTAAACATATTTTGTTTTCAGTAAAACCCAAATTATGTTCTCGTCTTGAGAAGGCATGGGGGTTATTAGCCCTACCAGCCTAATGCTAATTTTTGCTCTTTTCGAGTTTGACTCCGCTATTTATTCTTATTTCTGTTCATTTTGAGTTTTTTTTATTTATTGATAGTGATTTGTTGTAGTTTTAGGCTTGGATTATTACTTGACTTCATTTCTGTCCATTTTGGCTTAATGGAGTTCTTTACTTTTCTTTGAAAAGCTTGTTTTGTAAAAAAAAAAAAAAAAGTTTTTTTAGATGAATTTCTGTTCATTTTTTATTGACAAAGTAATTTTCATGAAAAAAAAAATATTTTATATCTTTTTGGTTTTTTTTCTATAAGAATCCATTGTTTGGCATAATTGTGGGGGTTTGATATGCCCAATATCCCTAAAGACATACTTGCTGGACCGTTCTACCATCCTGAACAAAACAGAAACGGGCGGATTGCCCTCCAATCTCTTTTTGCTCTTAGAAAGGACCCTAGAACTTTTAATTTTGAATCGAATTAGCTATTTTAAATGTTTCAATGATATTTCTAGCTATTATAGAATGGTGCTGCCTATGATATTGCTTATATGCCTTTTTGAAAACCTGCACGTATACAGTTTTTTCGTTTAATTGGAACGCCCCCTAAACACTTCCTATAAGTTTCACCTTAATACCCTAGGCGTCTTTAGTTACAGTAATTGTAGTTGTAGTACAAAAAGTATACATATAGTGCCTTCTGGCTAGTTCAAAATCCCCCACAGCTTCCTCTTAATGGTCTAACTTTATAATACAAGTTGTTCTTCATGTATTCCTTTGTCACCTTTTTGAAAGTCCTCATGCTCATAATTTATTTTGATTTAGATCAACATCCGCCTAAGTATTTCTTATATTTGATTAAATAAAAAAAAAAAAAAAATTTTAAATAAAAGTTTGACTTTCTCACAGCTCTATTTTTTTAAACAATAAAAAACTTTAGCGTAAAGAGCGAGGCGGTGAGGAAGGGACAGTCCCTTCCATATACGGAATAATTTCTGTTCGTTTTAAGTTTTAATGTCGCTCCTTACTTTCAGTTTAAAAAACTTGTTTTTTTTTATTTAATTTCTGATCGTTTTTTAGTTAATGCTTTTATTTTGGCTCACTGTCATTGAATAGTAAACAAAATTTGCATAAAAATGTTACTTTTCTTTTGCTAAATGGCTGTCTCTAAATTTGGTTCTGACGTAATTTACAAATTAACTTACGTAACGAACTTCTATATTCGTATATTTTTATTACGTATATTATGGGGTTCGCCCCCTAGTAAATACCTCGCTCTTTACGTTAAGTTCAAATCGTGTTCCAATTCTTTAAAAATGACCCCTTAATCACAAAGGCCGTTAATTCGAATAAATAGCTCTTATGAAAGTACTAAAAAATGTTTGGCTTAAAGAGCGAGGTATTGACTAGGGGGTGAACACAATCATATACCTATTATTTTCTGTTCGTTTTAAGTTTTGATGTTGCTCCTTACTTTCAGTTGAAAAACTTGTTTTTTATCTTTAATTTCTGATTTTTTTTTTAAATAATGCTGGGGAGTCCGGCGCCCCCTTCATAGCAATGTCCCTTCCCCCTTGAAAACTTCCTTCATGGAAAGATCCCCCCACATTTGACTCTTTAAAAGAGCACTATAACTTCTGATTAACAATCCAATAAGCCCTCTTTGAAGTTTATACGACTACGATTTGGGGGGGGGGGGTTATCCTCATAGTCATAATTTCCGGACCTTAAACCTACGCTGAACAAAATGGCTTTCTCAAAACATTGATTGGATGCGTTTGAGGAAGTGATTGACGTGGGAAATGGGGAGCTGGTTGCCCTTCATGAGCTCTTTTGAAGTTCTTATGACATTTCTTTCTATAAGAAATGCCCTGGTCTAAAAAGAACAATATATTGGGCCCACATCACTCTTTACTTAGGCAGCGCTATGGCGTTGCCTTTGATATTTTGTCTTGAGATTTCAATCATACAGGACTAAAAGTGCTGATTAGACCAGATAAGCACCCCCCCTAAAATTCAGTTGTATGCTAATGACATTTTTTTAAATAGATCATTTTTGAAAACCTGCAGATTTACAAATTGTTCAATTTTATTTTGCTTGGTAGAAAATGAATACACCATTTTGTGCACCTTTTAATGCTGATTCGAAACATACTAATTGTCGCACTCACTAACATATCCTAGTATACAAAACTTTTCTAATTTTGTTGGTTCACATTTTTCTTGTGTTTATTCGTTCACAACACGAAATAAAGCCAATCTGAAAAAAAAAACGTCTTGTATGTAGCCTATTGGTATGCATCAAGTGGCACGTCGAAGCATAGACTGATACGTCAATAAGTCCTCTACTTAGTGAAGTAATCGAAAAAACTATACATTTACCCTAAAAGTGTTTCAGGTCTAGTTTTTCACTACAGTCTCTTCTGGATTATCAAAAAATAAAGCGGATAGGACCTTTAAGTTTTTAAAAATACTTCGTCTATTTTTGGCTCACATTGGTCGGCAATCAAATCTTTTAATCAACTTTAAACTTTGTCGTAATAGTTAAAATTTTTAATCCTGTTACAGAAGTCTATATACGGTTGGTTGACGTGTAGGGTAGGGAATCCTTTGTTCGAGGGGCACGGGTTCGATCTCTGGTGTGGCCGGTTATTTGGGTTGGGATGGGGGTCAGTGGCATGATTCTGTAAGCTCAGCCAGAGTCAACCCAACTCTAAATGGGTACCTGGAGAAACCTGGGGAAGGTAAGCAGGAAGGGTGTACGAAAGCAGAGGATGCCTGGCCACCAACCCCCTATTGCGCTTCCTGGCTGAAGGGCTACGAAACGGAGATCAGCACCGCCGGTTTGGACCTTGAGGGTCTAATGCCGTCATAGTTACTTACTACATACTTACATACTATGTACGATTAAAAAAACGATTTTCAACCCTTCCTCGTAAGGGAGGTTGAATAGCACACCCGCTTAAAGTAAAATTTGAGGCTTGCTTCATAGTTCAAACTTTCAGAGTGCATCACTGACAGGATAAAAAACAAAGTAAAGCATGTTTCACGGTATTTACACATGGAGATGGAGTAGTCATTCAAATTCCTCCCTGGTTTGAGTAAAGTTAGTTTGTCTGGACTCCTGTACGCCTGTCCCTCTTCCCCATAAATCCAAGGCTATATCTAAATGGCAGCCATTTGTATTCTATTCAATATATAGAGTTAAATCTACGGTTACCTGTTAACTACAATGTCAATGGATCTGATTCGCAAAAAAAAAAATTGACAACTTACAAGGCATGTATGTATGCATTATTTCCTTTTTGAGCGTGGGGACACAACTATAAAACAAATTGCCAAAAATAGAGGAATTATGTGGAGAGTACAAGAGATTATAGAAAAAAACCGCAAGAATCTAGGAGCCTCAACTCATGAAAATGTAGGATAGGGAGCAGGGGCGGAACCAGGATTAACTTACGTTAGGAACAAGTTCAATTAACGCAAATTTGCGTTAATTAAATCAATTACACTACTTTACACTGTGTTGGGAGGCGCGCGACCCCCTTGCCCCCTGGATCCGCCACTGATAGGGAAGGGCAAAATACATTTTTCGAAATCTGGTAAGGGGGAGGGGTAATTTTTGTTCTATTTATTTGTTCAATGAAAAGAGCCAAAAAGACATTATTCAATGAAAGTACCCAAATTTTATTTTTAAAATCAAAGGGGGAGAGGAAAAAAATCAAAGGGATATGGGGCATTTGCGCCGTACCTGCACCCTACCACAATTAACATGCTTGCGAGATTATTGAGATGAGCAATGAAAATACTCTTTACCTTGTACGTGTTTTAGCTTGGTTAAAAATAATTTTTTTTCTTACCTTGTACTGTGTCCGCTTGATCCCTACCTAGACAGCAGAAAAATCCAGTTTGATACAAAAAAATGTGTTTTCTGTTCTCGTTAATAAAAAAAAATTCTCTTTCAAAAGTTCAGATGGACTGATATGGTTTTTAAATACTTCTTTGTTTTGACAAAATGATCAAAAATATAATAAATTGTAAGAAATAATGGATTTAGGAAACACTTATTGCGATCCATATTAAAATCAACAGGCACTGGTACCAAAAAACCATTTTTAAGGCAACATTTCAAGAATGTTTCAAAATTACTAATATATACAAAAAAGGAGGAAAATAGGTAGAAACAAAACAGAAACAGGGGAAAAAAAGCTATTATAGAAATAGAAACAGAACAAGTAGATTGAACACAGGTTATTTGTTTCTGTTCTGTATAAACAGAAACAGGAAACTTGAAAATAGAACAGAAAACAAAAACAGGGCCCGGGCTTATTAGATGGGCTATCAACAGAATTTAAAAGATTTATTGGAACAAACATAGGCTAAAACATTTATGTAGTCCCTCTAAATTCATAGTCTCGAGTCTACAGTCCCCCCCCCCCTAATACGGACAGCATGAGCACCCCTAAGCTGAATTTCAGGAGGGGGTCTTACCTGGTCTAATCGGCACTTCCAATTTTGGATAGCGACCCCGGCGCCACGCTGGAGCGTGCATCGAACGCCACGACAAGAGGCCCGGTCAACTGCCATCGTTGTGTCGTAACGCTGCCATCTTCGGGCTGGCGGTGGCGTTCCACTGACTTTGAATTAGTTTGAGCCAATTCTTTATTGCGTCAACCGCAACCTTGGAGCTATTCTTTTCTCGTGTGGTTAAGGATTTCGATTTTACTGCTTAGAAATCAAGTACGATTTCAATATTAAACAAACAAGTGCGCACACAACTAATTTGACTGAATTCTTTGTGCTCCCAGGGTGAATTTTGTTTCAGCACTAGTTCTTGCAGCACATCCATTGAATAGACAATTGTCTTTTGAACAGACACCAGATTAAATTCCATGTAGGAGCTTGGGATTTAAGGACCTTTCTATTTTAAGACACCTTGGTTTAGCAGAAAATCAATGTTTTTTTAGTCCTTGCCTTAGGCAGGTGTTTATAAATACCGAGGTTTTGATTCCGTGACATAGGTGCGTTACTTGAAACGGTAGGTTCTGAAAACTAACAATTTCCTAACTGTTAAATTCTAAATTTAACATCGAGGGCAATTAATGTGTTTTATTATTTGTCATAAAACCACTGGAGGTGTAATTACTAGGAGCAGACTAGGAGGTGTCTAATTATATGACAGGGATCTATTTCAGACATCGACAAAAATGAATGGGAAGGGAACTACAAATGCAGGTCTCCCTAATCACCATCTCAATAGTTATATCTATTATACCACCTTTAAAATCATTTTTTCTCAACTAAATCTCTCCAAATTTAATAAGTATTTCATTAGTTTCAATATTTCACCCTTATGCAATTATTTTGAATGCACAGACAGTTAATAGTAGAGACCTAATTGTAGTTACCAATTTTTACCTTAAGTCTAATCTTGGAAAATATGCTACAGCCTAATCTTGGACTAAAGATCTTTAAATTGAAGTATCTCAATCACGGACATATTCAATCACTGAAATATGTTGTGAAAAAGAATAAACGTATTTAAATAGGCTTGGCTAGAAGATTGTTGTCATCCAATCCCAACTATCTGCATCAGGTCCAACGTTAAGAACCTGCTGTCCTTGTATAGGGAAGATACATTTTAGTCAAAACATTTGTCAAAGATTACACACTGTCCAAGTACTGGGGGTTTTTATTATAAATCCTCTTCCATGTAGTAGATAAGATCTGGCTGTTCTAGCCAGTTTCACACATTATCTCTCCCACCACTTATAGTCGTCATAGATTTAGAAAGTAGGGAGGAGTTTACGTATTTAGGATGTAAGTATTCGTAAAATGGCAAGTTTGGCAAGCAACTGAAGCTAAGTCTTGCTAATGGAAAGTCCTGCGTCTATGCTGTTACTTCTAGCCCACTAGCGAACATACAGAACCTGAAGATGCATAAGCAGGTATTTCAGGTAAAGACCTCATCGGCTATGTATTATGGATCTAAAGTTTGGGGATACATAGCTGGTGAGAGGATGGAGGATATTCAGCTTCAGTATTTTAAGAGAGTGTTAGGTCTACATTTTTCAACGAGTAGTTTAGTATTAAGAGGAGATCTAGGTTTATTTTTTTTAAGAAGTGATAGACTTGTAGGGATGATAAGACTAATCCTGAAAATCCTGAGTATGCCCAGAGTAAGGATAACAAAAGCAGCATATTTAGAAGCTCTGAGCCAAAGAGCGATACAAGGCCATCTCAAATAAAGAAGATATTGGATGATTGTGGATTTTCAGATCTATGGAATGGTGGGCTAGGGATTGGATTGAAGGAAGAAGAAGTTTCAAGTAGGGCAATGGAGAGGTTAAGGGACCATGAGATCCAGATGTGGCATGTGCGAGTGAACGAGACCCGATTACTGGAGTTATATGCAAAGGCTAAGGAGCAGTGGGGAGAAGAATTGTATTTTAAGGCGGGGCTTCAAAAGAGCCAGCTAAAGTTTATTATTTGTGTTAGGTCAGATGGGTTACCACTAGGTGAGAGAAGGAAGTATCTGGAAGGGGTTAGGCAAGCTTCTGGTTCTTACTTCTGTCCCAAGTGTGGGAAAGGGGAAGATTTGGTTTATTTTGTGGGGAAGGGTAGTGAATTAATAGATTTAAGAAAAGAATTGTTGGGGGTTGAGGTTTGGGAGAGATACGAGATAATAAATTTATTAGCAAGGAAAGATATGAAAGGTATAAAGAGATTCGGAAGGTTCCTGACGATGGGCATAGAACATAGAGAAAGGTTTTTTGAAGATTAGGGATGAGGGTGATAGTTCTTTAGCCTAGATTATACTTTTGTGCCAATTTATGTTTGTATGAAAGTGTCTTTGTTTTTGTGACCACGGCCCTTTGGACTTTTGTGTCGATAAGTTCTATTCTATTCTATTGACTTCTGCAGTAGGTTCTACCTTCTCCCTAATGGGCCTCATAGATGACTTTTACAAAGCTGTGAACTGCAACCCAAATCAAAACCAAGTTCACATTCGTTTTCACTATCTCACCCAAGAGAACTGTCTGAGTAGCCATCAACAGTCACTGTCTGAACCTTTCTAGTTTAATTTTCACCCTCAGTGCTGTCTTCTCACAAATTGGCTTCACAGCCTGCTTTTTTGCTTTTCTTGCTTTTGTTGCTTCAATTTTTTCATTTCAACCTCTTCTTTGACTTCCTTGTAGCAAAGGCAGCTTCAATCTTCGCTTTCACTCATGTATCAGTGACAGCGAGCACTTTTGTTCTGCCCACCTTTCTTTCTTGAAGCATTTTGTTTTCTTGGGGGTGCTGGGATGTGGTTGTACTTGTTCAGGTGTGAATGTCTTATTTCACAGTGTCTGCAAAATCAGAGGGCTTACTGAAAGCATTGGGTGACAGGATGGCAGTACAGGTAGGGATGGGGTTAGAGTTAGAGCCTCTAATGAGCACGGCAATTTGCCACCAGCTTCATGGGCTAAAAAACGTTTGGTTGGTCTGTATTTAAGAGCACAGATTTTCATTATGATAACCATCTAGATTGAAAGGGGACAAACCTAACAAATTACTTCTGGATGTTTGATAGTATGAAAGCTAAGGGGAAAGATTTTCCTACCAACCCAGCTGCTATGAAAATGGTGACAGTTCTTCTCGATGGTGACGGTTGCTCGATGAAAAAAAATACTACTAATTTTGATTATTAGCTTTGTTAAGAATACATAGCTGTTAGATATTTCAACTATTATGTAAGGGTCCTGAAATGCCACAGCCATTTCGTTTCAACCAGATTTCTACTTGTCTTGATGAATAACGAAGAAGACTAGAGTCCAGGCAGTAATTCGTAAAGTTTCTAACTCGTGAATAGGCCGAAATCTGATGTAAATTAAACCCGGGATTTGAGAAAGACTGATCAAAACACAAATTTTGCGATCAACAATGATCACGACCGGCGGCGCGCTGCTATTTTTTGCCCCCCCCCCCCCCCACTGCTGCCGACCTTCTCTTGTTGGCACAGCGCCGGGGTCTAGTTGTGTAATAGAAATCTAAAAAAAAAATATATATATACATATAAGGCAGCGTCATTCGGCCAGGGGGGCTGGCGCCCATGAAAGACAGGGATGCAAAAGCGCATTAATTATTCGACATAATTAAAATGCGCTGATTTTGTCGCCAACGGTTCTTTGAATTTTTCATCTAGTGGCATCTCCAAAGAAAATAATTTTTTAATATAGATAGCAGATTTATGTAATGATTTTGTTTTCGTTCAATGCACTTCGAGGAGCATAGATAAATCAGTATTTTAAGAAAAAATATAGAAACAAAATCATGTTTTGGCGTTTATTCAGAAAATTTAAATGAGTGTATTTTTTTTGTTCCTTGTCAAACTGCCAAGAAAGATTAAATTTCAACAATACTCTGCACATTATCATAAGGTCAATTTTTTTTTTTTTTTTGGGTTTCGACTCTTTCCCCTGGGCATATGTTTGAGATGTCTTGTTTATCATGAAGGAATCTTACAATAGGAATATTTGATAGAAAAGGCCAACATAAAGAAAAAACCCTAAATTTATAAAAAAAAGCGATATATTTAAGTTTGTTACAAAATGAAATTCAAAAGTCAGATTTTCAAAATAAGATAATAAATTCCCCGTTATTTCTGCGTTGATACTGTCACTTAAGACAAGCAAAAGAAAAAAAAAAGAAAAATTAATGTAAGAATAACAAGATTGTTTGAACCTCTTTAATAAAAGTAAACTTTGATAAATAATGAGCATATATAGCAGAAGTATCATATATTGACAAGAAAAAACCTCCCACACAAGAATAAACTAGGCAAAGACATATTTAATCATAATTTCAAGCTTGAGCCTCTGAAAAATGGAATATGACTTTAAAAATCAAATTATAACCAAATAGCAGCTCAACTACATTTTGAGGCTCTAAATTATATATACATTACTTAAATTTTACCTCCGAATAAAATACAGCAAATGTATCGGCCTTTCTAGACTGAAGTCTGAGGTCCATTACAAGTTTTTATCAACCTGTTGGCCACAGAAATTTGTTTTGATAAAAACTGAGGCTAAATTAGGAGAGAAAAACCTGGCAACATTATGATCAAATTGTTCGCTGACACTAGTTATAAGGTTTCTTTATAAAACTGTGTTTCATCAGAGAAACTCTAAGAAGTTCTTAACTCTAGAAATACTCATTTGTCCAAAAGACGGAACTGAATTAACTATCTTAGTCTTCCAAATCTAAATTGTTTCTTTTTTATCTAATGGTGATAGGTAATTTCATTTTCAATCTGTCTTGAATCAAAATTGTTCCGAAGGCTGTCTATGAGGTACTTCCAAGACAACCAGTAGAATTAACAAAACTGGAATTACACTGATGGCTTTGGGATTTTGCTAGGAAATTCTAGACAATGCAAATTGTCTTTTATAAACCTTTAAAAAAGAGTAAGTTCTAAATATTGGTTTGTCATGAAATTTTTCTTTAACTATACAGGTTTGGATTCTTTGTGGGATTCACCAAAGGAAGCACTACTTGTAACAGTACTACAAAACAGCTCAAGCTCTTGTAGGACACTATATGGTCGACTCATATATGCACCTAGCGGCACGGTGTCGTCAGGAAAAAGAGCACGTACATTAATAGCAGCTTTTAGTAAAATCCAGTCATTATCATTGGACGAAAGCCATATAATGGAATCTCTGCCTCTGTTGAATGTGAAAATCTCCCAAAGGCTCCCTACGCTTTTTGTTGACTCAATAATTTCCCATGTGATAATACACCGTACTATCATGTCAAGAGGGATACGAGGACTAAAGCAGTATTTTTCAGGGAGAGCATGCTGTACAATGGGAATATTAAGACTTCTGAATAATTTTAGCAATTTTATCAATGGTTGAGCAAGCTTAATGTAACATTAGATAACCTGTGCTGCACTATCGTCTTCTGACTGACTCCCAGCACCTAACCCACTTTCTGCATTACTTTGGTCATCCTCTTCTGCAGACACTGCATCATTTTAAAAAGTGCGTCAACAAACTTATTTTCACTTCTGAAGTTTGAAGACCCAGAATCAGAAAATCCATTTAAATCATTTTCATCAGTTGGCTCGACACATTCGGTTTCATCAGAGGATTCTAAGCAATCTTCTTGAAGTGTATCATTGACCAAGTTATGAGTGGAGCAAAATCCAAGAGCACATACAGATAAAGAAAGAAAGTTTGCAGCGCATGGAGTGGGGAAAAGGGGTATTGCTGCTAGCCACAAACTTTGATAAAATTCTTCAGAAAATCAGTCACAACTGAGACCTTTTGTCTGTCAGTGAAAACTCCCTGAGTACAGCTTGGATTACTAAAAGACTGTTATTAGCTTTGTGAGAATGTTTATGCGCATTAAAATGCAAAATAGCCAGAATGATTGGCACTAATGATTAGGTCCTATTAGTATATACTTTCAATTATCGGCATCTAGGAGCATGTTTTTACTGAACTGAACCTTTTCTTCCAGTTCTTTAAAATAAGTACCTATTCTGCGAACGCTAGAATTTCCTAAAGAAGCTAGTGTATCATTACATATTAGATCAACCAGGCGATGACGCCCATTGTCATAGATTTATTGGTAAGTTTACTTTTTTCGTGAGTAAAACTAACCATACAAATTTTTCTGGCGTGTACTTTTTCTTATTTCGGTGGAATGAAAGACAAATGGTAAAATTGCGTCTCTTTGGAAAACAATTTATATCTTAGTTTTTTAAAAACTAATTTTAATTAAAGGTGGGATTATCTCAAAACTACTATATGGGAAAAAATATTAACAAAGTACCAGTCGCTAGATATTTCAGAAGGATAAAAAAAAAAAAAAAAATATGCTAAACAAACTTAAAATTACGCAAACGTATTTTCCAGAAAATATCAGTTTTATGCTAATGCAATTTTTGTAAAATAGACCATTTTGAAAATCTGCAGATTTATAGATTGTCCAATTATTTTGCTTGGTAGAAAATGAACACACCATTGTGTGGGCCTTTTAACGCTGGTTTCAAACATACTAATTGCCACACTCACAAGCACATCCTAGCATAAAAAACTAATTTCGTTGGTTCACATTTTTCTTGTGCTTATTTCGTTGGTTCACATTTTTCTTGTGCTTATTTCTGACACACAGTTAATTCATAACACAAAATAAAGCCAATCGAAAAAAAAGAAACGTCTTGGATGTAGCCTATTGGTGTGCATCGACTGGCACGTCGAAGCATAGAGTGATATGTTGATCCTCTACTTTGTGAAGTAATCGAAAAAATTATACATTTTCCACAAAAAAGTTTAAGTTCCAATTTTTCACTACAGTCTTTTCTAGATTATCAAAGAATGAAGCGGGTAGGACCTTTAAGTATTTAATATATATATTCTGTCTGTTTTTGGCTCAGATTGATCGGCAATCATCTTTTTTAATCAACTTTAAACTTTATCGTAATAGTTTAAATTTTTAATTTTGTTACAGAAGCCTGTGTACGGTTGGTTGGCGTACTGGGTTGGGAATACTTTGTTCGAGGGGCAAGAGTTCGATCCCTGGCGTGACCGGTTATTTGTTTTGGACCCGGGTCATTGGCGTGACTCTGTAAGCTCAGCCAGAGTCAACACAGCTCTAAATGGGCACCTGGAGAAATCTGAGGAAGGTAAGCACGAAGGGTGTGTGAAAGCACACGATGGCTGGCCTCCAAACCCCCATTGTACTACCTGGCTGAAAGGCCACGAAACAGAGATCAGCACCGCCGGTTACATACTTACATACTATATACAATTTAAACAACGATTTTCAACCCTTCCTTGTAAGGGAGATTGAATAGCATACTCCATTAAAGTAAAATTTGAGGCTTCCTTCATTGCTCAAACTTTCAGAGTGCATCACTGACAGGATAAAAAAAACAAGTAAAATATGTTTCACGGTGTTTAGACATGGAGATAGAGTAGTCATTCAAATCCCTCCGTGGTTTGCGTGAGGTTTGTCTGGACCCCTGTACGTATGTCCCTCTTTCCCATAAACCCAAGGCTTTATCTAAAAGGAAGCCATTTTTATTCTATCGAATATATAGAGTTAAAATTACGGTTGCCCGTTAACTGCAATGTCAATGGATCTGATTGGCAAAAAAAGTTAGACAATATACAAGGCAGGTATGTATGCGTTATTTCCTTTTTGAACGTGGGGACACAACTATAAAACAAAGCTCCAAAAATAGATAGATTACGTGGAGAGTACAAGAAATTATAGAAAAAATTGCAAGAATCTAGGAGCCTTAATTCATGAAAATGCAGGATAGGGAAGGGCAAAATAAATTTTTCGAAATCTGATCAGGGGAGGAGGGGTAATTTTCGTTCTATTGATTCAATGAAAACAACAAAAAAGACATTATTCAATGAAAGTGCCAAACTTGTATTTTTAAAATCAAAGGGGGAGAGGAAAAAAAAATCAAAGTGATATGGGGCATTGTCGCCGTACCTGCACCCTACCACCAAGGCCATATACAGAGGGGGGGATTGAGGCCCCCCCCCCGAAATGTTTGTCTGACTCGTAAAAACGTAACAAAAATAAATATGAACAAATTTTTTATGCGTTTTTTTTGCGTAGACCCCCCTCCTTATAAAAATCCTTGCGTAAAACAACCCCCCCCCCCCCAAAAAAAAAAAAAAACAAATCCTGGATACGGCCCTGCCTACTACAATTAACATGCCTGCAAGAATATCAAGATGAACAATGAACACGCTCCTTACGTTGTACGTATTTTAACTCCGCCAACAACAAGTTTTCTCTTATCTTGTACTGTGTCCACTTGTACTGTGTACTGTATCCACTCCCTACCTAGATAGTAGACGAATCCAGTTTGAAACAAAAAAACTGCTTTTCTGTTCTCTTTAATTAAAAAAAAAGTTTTCTTTCAAAAGTTCAGACGTACTGATATGGTTTTGGTACATTTCTTTGTTTTGACAAAATGATTAAAAAGTTAACAAATTGTAAGAAATAATGAATTTAGGAAACAATTAATGCGATCCATAATCAGCAGGCACTGGTACCAAAAAAACATTTTTAAGTCAATATTTCTAGAATGTTACAAACTAAACAATATACACAAACAGGAGGAAAATAGGTAGAAACGAAACAGAAACAGGAGAAAATAGCTATTATAAAAAAACAGAACAAGTTGATTGAAAACAGGTTACCTGTTTCTGTTCTGTATAGATAGAAACAGGAAACTTGAAAACGGAACAGAAAACAAAAACAGGTTTCGCGCTTATTAGATAAGGCATTAATAGAATTTAAAAGGTTTATGGAAACAAACATAGGCTAAAAAATTTATGTAGTCCCTCCAAACCCAGTTTCAAGTGCAATGTCAAACTCCCCCATCCAATTCCACTACCGGTTCTTTTATTTTTTCTTTTAGTTTTTTTTTTATATTGTATATGTCAGATTTATATAATAATTTTGCTGTCATTCAATGCGCTTCAAGGTGCATAGATACATAAAAATTTTAAGCAAAAAATATAGAAACAAAATTGATTTTGCAAATAGCTATTTGGGATGCATGTATTTACTTGGAGAATTGAAATGAGTTGTTTTTTTTTGCGAACTACCAAGGAAGATTTATTTTCATCTATTCTCTGCTAATTATCATACGGGAAATTTGCGTTTTTTTTTTTGTTTTTTTTTCAACTCTTTCCCTTGGGCATATGTTTGAGATGTCTTCTTTATTATGAAGGAGCCTTACAATAGGAATATTGGATAGAAAAGGTCAATATTAAGAAAAAACCTATGTTTAAAAAAAAAACAATATATTTAAGGATGTTACAAAATGAAATTTAAAATTCAGATTTCCAAAATAAAACGATAAATTCCCTGTTATTTCTCCGTTGATACCGTCACTTAAGACTAGCAAAAAAAAACTAACGTAAGAAAAACAAGATTTTTTGAACCTCTTTATTAAAAGTAAACTTTGATAAATAATGAACACACATAATAGAAGTATCATATATTGACAAAACAAAAACTAAAAGAAAAAACTTCCCACTTAAGAATTAACTAGGCTAAGAGCTATTTTGCTTATTGATCAAATATACCATCATAATTTCAAGCTTGAGTCTCTGAACAACGGAATATCATTATAAAAACCAAATTATAGCCAAAGAGCAGCTCAATTACAATTTGAGGCTCTGAATTAAAAAACACATTACCTAGATTTCATCTCCGAATAAAATACAACAAATATATCGGCCTTGTTAGACTGAAGTCTGAGGTCCATTACAAAATTTTATCAACCTGTTGGCCATAGAAATTTATTTTGATGAGAACTGAGGCTAAATTAGGAGAGAAAAACCTGGCAACATTATTATCAAAATGTTCGCTGGCACTGGTTATAAGGTTTCTTTATAAAACTGTGTTTCATCAGAGAAACTCTAAGAAGTTCTTAACTCTAAAAATATTCATTTGTCCAAAAAACGGGATACTGAATTCCCTTTTTTAGTCTCCCAAATCTAAATTACTTCTTTTTTATCTAATCGTGATAGATAATTCCCTTTTTCAATCTGTTTTGAATCAAAATTGTTCCAAAGGCTGTCTATAAGATACTTCCAAGACACCCAATAGAATTAAAAACCTAGAAATACACAAATGGCTTTGGGATTATAATAAATTTTCCATCGTCTTTTCCGTTAACCAAGGAATTTAACTTCTCACAACCGTGGTATTCAAGCAGATTTTCTTTTTTTAATTAATTAGTTATCATCCTTTTTTTTTCATATTTGGATATACAGAAAAGTGTAAAGAAACTGGCTAAGTTATAAAGGTTGAATAAGCCCAAATTCTTTCAGCAATGCACTGAGAGTTTGATGCCACTGACTTACTTTTTTTTGCTGTCACCGTATTTCTATAAGCGAATCCTTGAAAAATCACAAATTTGATATTTAAAATAGTAAAAACTTGACTAGCCAGAAAAAAGCACAAAATAAAATTGCAACTAAACTACAAAAAGTTGAAACCAATAAAAAACATTGATTTCATTTCAATTGATGATCGGAGCCTGCTTGGTACCATGTTTTACATCACTAAATTTTGCAAGATTTTTCAGAGAGTTGCTTTTTCAGAAAGCGCTTTCGTCAAGTCGTTTTAATTTAACTATTGCACGAAATATCTTTTCTTTTACATTGCCAGTTAATATTTCTCTCACAACTTGATGATTCAGATATGAGAATGTAGGTGTTCCAAGGCGAACAAGTTTAGAATCAACCAGATCCTGGTTTACTCGCTTTGCCTTTGAACTCTTAGCTTGTTCAGCTCGAGGATGGCCATTCAAGTGAGTTTTCGACATTCCTTGTTTCTTCCACTTCTCAACATTTTCGAAAGTCTCTGCACTAGCTCTAAATCTTTTATTCTGACTAGTTTCATCAGAAAGTGCATGGATTGACAAAATTCTTATCTCGCTTCCGTTATTTATACTATTTGGCTCATTGCCAGACTTGAAATCCGGTGGGTCACTAGAACTACAGCTACTATGCAACGAAAATGTGTCACAAGGCATATAGTCCAATCCTTCTATTCGTGGAAAAGAACTTAAAACAACAGAGATATTTGTGTCTAATCTTTCAGTAATATTACTAAGTGTACTGGATGATGAGTCAGGTGAAAGACAGATCAGATCTTGAAAAGACTCTGGTTCGAACTTTAGTTTATCTAATTTATTTGATAATCTTGGAACCCCTTTTTTCCGATCTGTTCTCTTGCACGGAATCTTTGGTCGATTAGGCACAGTGTTCAGTTTTTCAGACACAACTGAAATTCCGATTGGACTTGCTTCTTTATTTGAATCGCGCAGTTCAGCACGTAGAATGTCAATGCCCTTTTCTGAATGTATACTGGCAGACGCGTCTGTTTTAGTTCTTAATTTCAGTGTTTTATTTTGAGCATATATATTTTGTTTTGCCTGGCTTCCACTCAAAAAATCACTTTCAGAAGTTGAAAAGGTACTAGACGAAACATTTGGAAGAAGTCCTGTTTCAACTTGTACGATATCTGTGTCAAATGTTGTCATTTTAGCAGTTCCATTCGATTCACCCTTAAAAATCTTGCGAACATCGCTATCATTTATGGTAAATTTTTCAATAGTATTGCTTGATATCTCCCTGTTTTTAGGTTTTGTTCTGGAATTTTTAAAACTAAAAGATTGCGGTTTTCCCTTTCTAGTCAATAAGTCAGAACTACTATCATCTTTAGAACCAATAATTATCGTTTGAGCTAATTCTTCATTCAATATACTGAGATCCAAATAAAGATACTGTTCACAGTTTTCAAAGGTTTCAAGTTTCATAAACTCTATCATTTTCTGCTTAACAACAGGATGTGAGCGTAACCGCAGAACCTCAAAAAAGTAACCGACTGAGCGACCAATATGATAGACCATAGTTTGGTGATGGTCTAAATTTCTATTAATAGTATCAAGCGGCTCGTTCATCGCCCCATACGAAAAAAGTTTAATATTGCTTAGCGTGGGGCAAAAAAGAAGTCCGGGAACAACTTTCAAAATACAATTATTAAATATTAAATTTTGAAAGCTTAAGAAAGAAACAAATTTTAATTTTTGTATACATGGCAAAGGAATGCAAAACATAATTGTTGAATCTCCTCTTTTTTTTTCTGTGGTCGACAAATACAGTTTTAGCTGACTCTCAAAGAATGCATTAACACAATTGCAATCATAAGCAATGGTACAAAATTTAAACTTGACAAAATAATTTTGATCCGCACTAGATTCACTTTTTAGCCGAAATATAGTCAACTCTCCTTCACTTGAAAAAATGAAATGCGGCACACTGCTCAATCTGTAATGATTTAGCGAGTCTAAATCTTCAAAAGAACGCCATCCACTATATGGTTCTCTAAGTCTATAACGACCAAGGCATTCCTAAAAAGGACAAAAACCGATTACAATAAGATAATAAAAGCAAAAAAAATGACAGTCAAGAATCTTGTTAATATCTAGATGTTATTACTACGACTACTACTACTACTACTACTACTAACAACTCACCGCAGCACCAAGCCGCCTGCCGCTCCTTTAGATGTTATTAATAACTGAAAAACTTCAAGTCTAAAACACTGGATACCTGACCTCACAATAACAAGCATGCAAGGACCGAAAGCCTGAATAACTGACCGTAACAGGCGAAGTAAACCAAGAATAGAAATATTTGTGGGAATCACAAAATAACATTGATTCCCATCTCCAATACGAGTCCTTCGAGGTAGCCAGTGATCTATGTAAATCCGAAGAAAAATAAAAGTAAAAAAGTAACGATATGATAACAAGGCTTGAGGGCCGACGGTCCAACCACCCGAGTAAAGCAAAGGCATCCTCCCAGTTTGTTGCCTCCCTGGCTACCTTTTTTTTTTTAAGCCTCCTCTTTCCAGTTTAAGTCGACCAATTCGACCGTTATCGACCCATTTCAAATGACGCTGTTTCGATTTTCGATTCTGGACTGCAAATGAAAAGTGTCTGGCTCTCCTTGGGAATAATTTATTTGATGATAAAAATCTCTAACTTTCAAAAACTAATTAAAATAAAACATGAAGACTCCTTCTCTGAGAAAAAATTAAAAGCTTTTTCCAACGACTAGACAAACATTAATATTCACAAGAAAAATAGAATTAAAATGGATCTATTTTTAAGTATGGTCGAACGTCCAAAACTAACTCGCTGCGTAAATATGTAAAAAAAAATATATAGAAGAAATACATAGATCTTCTTCCTCATATGCAAGTCCAAAAAAAAGTCAAAGATTTGTTTTATATTAAGCCAAAGCAGCGATATAATAGAATAAAAATATCTTAGGGCAAACTCAAAACAATATTAATCTTGATCCTCACGAAGAGCCTTTAGATACAGCCAGTGATCTGACGTAATTCTTTTCCTCCGTAGTACAAAGCATCTCTTTCCTCTCTTTAGACACTTCTTATAATTTGACCTCTCTCAATTTCCCTATTATTACGCCCTTAGGCGTGCAGGCAAAAATTAAAAACATAACTAAGTGCAGCACTTATCTGATAGACATTCCAAGTGAACTAATTAAAGCCTTTGCTAAAAATCTTTCAGACCCTTTGTCCTTAATTTTGAATAAAATTACCTCTACTTGTAAGTTCCCAAGATGTTGTAAACTATGTTTTATTACCACTGCGAAAAGGATAGGTATTAAGCAATATTTTGACGGCATTCGACCCATTACAATTACGCCTGTTTTCTCCAAATTATACGGAAACTTTTTGAGCTGAGTGGTTGAAAATGAAGATAATCCCAAATGTTAACCTTATGCAATTCGCAAACTTACGCTGTACATTCTCCACCCGCTTTCTTGTTCACTTTATAGACACAATATGTATATGAGCAACCAAACACACATGAGCAGCCAAAAACCAGGCTTAGTATTACAGAGGACTTATAAAAAACTTCTGATTTAATTAAACACAATAATATTGTTAGAGAAACGGTTCAATAAATTTCAGATGAATCTCAGTTTCATTAAAATAATCTCCCCTTTCCTCTCTAATACAACACAAGTTGTCATACACCTAAAAGTATATACTGATCCTCCTCCAATTTACAAAATGTGACCCAGGGAGCCTATATGGGCCCACTTTTATTCCTTACAATGATGATCAACCTTAATATTGATTTCTCTGATTGATGGATATTCCGAAACAAATATTAAATGAGGCTGTTTCTAACAATAGGTTTCCCTAAGACTTCTTCTTTCACCCGACAAACCCCAGCACTATGTAAAGAAAGAGTGGCCGGTGCCAGAGTAGTTAGTACCTGAGGAGAGAAACATCATAAACGAACCTCTTAATGACAAGGAGAAGATATTGATCCCACAGCTACACATGAAGCATCGATTAATGAAGTTGTTCATGCGCGCTCTAGAAAAGGATGGGAGGTGCTTCAATCACCTATGCCAAATCTTTCCATGAATGACCATTGAGAAGCTGAAGGCCGTTATTTTCGATGGCCCACAGATATGGCAGCTCATAAAGAACACATAATTCGAAAACTCCATGAACACGCTAGAGTGCGCCGCGTGGAATTTGGTTGTGCAGTTGGTGAACAACCACCTAGGGAACATAAAGGCGACAAAACACGTCATACTCGTCAGCGACATGATAGAGGCCTTCCAAAAACTCGGATGTTTGTTGAGTATAAAGATGCGTTTCCTGTTCTCACACATGGAGAAGTTTCCTGAAAACCTTGGGGCAAGGACTGACGAGCAGGGAGAAAGGTTCCATCAGGACATGTGCCAAGTGAAGGATATGTACCAGGGAAGACGGGACGTAGTCATGATCGCAAACTACTGATGGTTGCTGAAGAGAGACAACCCAGCAGCTACTCACACACGGGAATCGAAAAAAAAAATCGGATTTATGGCGTGAACCCTGAAATTCTGTGTCAAGTAACGCTCATTCATTTGCAAATATGATGAATTATGCTTATCAAATTTGATGGGGTAAATAAAAACGGAATTTGAATATGTTGACTGTTACTTCTTAAGGGTAACGGAAAAAATCGTCAGAGGTTCCTCAGCTGGTGATCAGCAAAAACTTGTTTTTTTACGCAAAATAGATTTTTTAATTTCTGTAACAAAAAATCTTGACCTGATTGAACCAAACCAAGGTCATTTTCAGACTCAGAGTATCAAAATTCGTCTAATTCAGCTGGAAAACCCTGGACGATTTTCAAAAAATATTTTTTTGTTACCCAGTATAATAGATGCAAGTACGAGATCAGTAGTTCAACGTGTTCTTTAGAATATATAAAAATCTGGTTTGGACTCCTACTACTAGCCTGAATCAGAACCAGATATACACCATTAACTTATGATGCTGTTATGAACTTTTAGGGTCTAACTTGTACATCCCTCCCCCTTACATATTTTAGAGCATCATACGCATTGCATACATTGCATAGTATGCATTTTGTCATAAACAATGTATAGTAAATTAATTCAGTAAATAATAAATTTAAAGTTGAATATCTCCTCTTGCTTGCAGCTTATAGTTTTATGTCAATAGTTTCTCATGCAACGTTTATTGATTAAAAAAAATCATCATCAGTTTTTATTTTTTGGCTTTTCATCAACTTGTTTTTCCCTGTGTACGGTGTACAGACGTAGTAGCCACGCTCTATTCTATAAGCTAAGATTTCACAGATGCAAAAAGCTATATATATATATATGTCGTTACTGATTGTCAGTAAAAATCCCTTGCATGTGCCATGACAATTGTCTAGGCTAGAGAGATGGGTATAAATAGGTAGGATCAAAGAGGCGTAAATTCGCCTCTAAATCCCTTTTCAAACCTGATTGGTTTTAAAGCCTTTTATGCAAAACTTTGACAAGCCCATTTAGAGAACACAAAGTTAAATTGCATCTAATTATCTCATTTCTATCAAGTTTGTAGCAAGTAAACAGGATGACAGGCTTGTTAGCCACAAAATTTTTACACGTAAACTATCTGTTTCTATGTTGCGGAATTTTGTGAGATTAAGGAAATACATACTGTTTGAACTCATTTACTAATTGTGTTGAGACACCCAAATATTTTGAATGAGTACCACTTGGTTACCAGGGTGATGGCAAAATGAAAGATTACTGTCCTATTCTTCATAGTTGTAAAGCGTGCTTCCATTCCTTTGGTTTATTTCTACGACGCATTTGCCAGCCAGTCAAACCATTCATTAAACGTATGTTAGAAAGGTATGTTGCGAGGTAAATCTGTCACGCAAGTCCAGTTGAAGTTATGATCCGGTTGAATAAGTAACAAAGTATTTTGTGTGTGTGTGTGTCATTAGGTGTTTAAAATTTTTTTGTACTTCAAACATCACATTGCTATTCGCCTTGTCTAATGAATCTAAAGTAGGGATCCAATACAAAAAAGAAAAAGGGGAAAGAAAAAGGGAAACAAATAAAAAAGAAAAGGATCAGATTGGAACTCTGAAAGGATGACCGCTTCGACGTTCAGAAAACGGCAAAAAAACAATAAACGTAGACGTTTGGTCTTGGATTGAAAGTATCACACCTAATAATGCTTAATATATTGAACGTAAAATGTATTTTATTTACGATTTTAACCGAAAATATCTCCTTTTTGTACCTTTATTTGGATTGCCGAGTGTATTAAGAAAATATCTAAATTAAGCTGAATTATACTCTCTTCTGTGTGTTTTTATGTATAATTAAGACGAACGTAAACGACTTGGCTTGTTTTTTGCTGCTTGGGTCTTATTTCTTCGATCCGCATTTATCTGTCCAGATTTTTTTTTTTAACAAAGTGCTAGGAATTTGGAGCTCACTGATTGTATTGTATCGTATTAACGACGCTTCTTGAATATAAAGGCCCTAGCGTCGGCTCTGCTGCAGTATGTTGCTACAGCCGGGTTCGATCTCTGGGTCCCGTATTACCAAGCTGAGCTCAAGCCTGCCACCGCAGGACTAGCTCACTGATCTCAATCGAAAGTGCTCATATTTGAACTTTTCTGCCAAATAGGACATTGAAGATAGGACTTTGATGATGTCTCATCACAGTTCTTGGACCAGTGATCAAAGCAGAAGGAGCTTTGATTTGCTTAAAAAAAAGGCATGAGAAGCAAGAACAGTATATTTGTATTTTTTTAAAGCCATTCTTGTCAAAACATGTAATATATTAACAGGTCGATTAGCCAATAAACAACATGCTACTTCTCCATGTTTCTAACTTGCGGGTTCGAACCTTGTTTCCTTGTATTTCGTTTAAGCATTAAGACTTACAGACTTCATATTATATTAACAAGAATTACTTAATATACTAATTGCAAACAAGTATGTATGCTGACATTAGTGTTTGTGTGTGTGTAGGTGTGTGTGTGTGTGTGTGTGTGCGAGGGGTAGACCACTGATAGAAACAAAGACCAGTTTTTTTAATCATTGTCGGTACCCTCCCCCTTCTCCTTTCAAGTGCTTGGTTGAAAATTCTCTAACTTAACCTGTTGTGGGTCTCAAAAAACACATACCCCTGCCTAATACTCGCCATCGGTCGGAATTTCTAGAAGACAATGATATATATATCCTATAAAGACCAGTGCAGCTCAAATATATAAGTTTTTTTTCGAAAGGTACGAAAATAACTCTCTCTCTCCCCCCTCTCTCTCTCTCTCTTTCTTTTGCAGTAATCTTTAGCAACGTACTTTTTTTTAGATTTTTTCCCTTTCTTCCGCCGTAACATCCATTGCGAACCAATGAAAATAACAAAAACAAAACAAAACAACACAAAAAAAACATAAATGTAAAAAGTTTAAACGCAATGAAAAAAAACAATGATTCTGAAGCAAGCAACTTAACTTCAATCAATATAATAAGAAGTTAGTGGGGGGGGGGGGGGGAATAGACCCACTGATAGAAACAAAGATAAATTTTTTAAGTGCTTGGTTGAAAATTCTCGGAATGGATCTGTTGTGGGTCTCAATAAACACATGCCCTGCCTCATACTCGCCAAAAGGTCTGAGTTTCTAGAAGACAATTATACATATATCCTATAAAGACCAGTGCAGCTCCAATGCATGCGTTTTTTTCGAAAGATACGAAAATAATTATCTCTCTCTCTCTTTGTCTCTATTTCTTTCTCTATCACTCTCTTTCTTTTACAGTAGTCTTTAGCAACGTACTTTCTTTTTAAGTCTAAAGGTTTCCGGTCTCTTATAGCTTCTGTTTAATTTTGAAGCAACAAATAGGCTTTTTTTGTTTGTTTTTTTGTAGATTTTTCTTCCTTTTTTTGCCGCAGCATCCATTGCGAACTAATGAAAAAAAAAACATAAATGTAAAAGGTTTAAACGTTACCTCCATTTAAAAAAAGCAACGATTTTGAAGCAAGCAACTTAAATTCAATTAATATAATAATAAGTTTATTAAACATAAAACTAAAAAGAAAAGTAATTTAAATGTTAGCCTCACAAAAAATTATGATTTTCAAAGGAGCAAATTAAGTTTAGTTAATGTAATAAACTCCATTATTTTTTTTTTAAAAAGGAAACAAGTTTTAAGAAAATATTAAAATGGCTTTATTGGACAAAATACTCGTTTCCAGTCAAGTTCATTGGTTTTGAACGAGGTTATTTAGAACTAAAATCCCAGAAGTAAAAAGTTTATGCATTCTTATGCATTTTGATTTTTGGTAGTCGTTCTTAGAACCCTGATCTTCATTGTCTTTGAAGTGTCGTTTGATTTGAGCCTGATCAGATTACACCTGGTTGAGGGAAATTATGGCATTATTGACGATCTTTGTTATGCTTGATCCTTCTGATCACTCAGAAACTAATTAATTCAATATTATAGCACTTATTTTTATCATTAAATTCTAATAATAATATAAACATATTGGTTATGATTTTGCTTAATCTCCTCGTGAAAAGCATCTCCCATAGGAACAAAAGTAGATTTACTTCCCTATAGTCCAGTAAATCTACAATTCTCTGGGACAAAATTGCAATATAAATTTTTTTTACACCGTCTTGTAGAGAAAAAAAGTTCTGTACAATATACTAAAATTCCCCAAAAATCCCCTCGGGGGAATAGGGTGAAAAAAATAGGGGGAAATGGTAAAATTGGAAAAATTCAGGGTCAGATTTATTGTGCGCTCGAATTTAACGTCTGCTCTTTTTCTGCACGGAGAACTCGAAAAAAGAAAGTTATGTTGTTTTATCACTGGACTCGGTTCAATTTCCCTCTTTAGCGTGGAAGGGGGAGGGGGAAAACAGTATTCTCGAGAGTTTTGCGATATGGCTAACAAAATGGTGCCCCCAAGGTTTTTTGACTCGATGATTTCAAAAAAACATAGTATTATAGTCGTAGGGGAGACAATGCATCGGGCCTTCGGAATGCGTGGGCAGATTTACGTGGACTATATAATAGAAACATGAGACAACACTAAATGTAAAAAATGAAACAAATCAGGTAACTTCGGCAATCACAGCAGAAGATAATTACAATTTTGATTGAACTAAAAAGGATAAGATCAAGGAGTTGTACTAAACATCGTCTTCTTCATCGTTATCAACAAAAACATGTTTATTGGAACACGCAATCCCTTGGCAGTCTTTGCAAGCAAGTGTGCAAGGCAATCTGTTTTTTTGCAACTACAGCGTGAACTGTTACAGTTGGAACGCGCACAGCTGCGACGAATCACAATTAGCAGGTGAGGCGGAGTAGGTCCGATGTCTGTAATGATGGGAGTGAGGCGTCCGTCACGTAATCGCCAACCCCAGTCTTTCGGGTCAAGTTCTGACGCAGTATTACGCCATTCTTTTACCTGATAGAAGACTCTAAAAGAATGAAATTTCGCAGCCGATGGAGTTGGTGAAAGTCTCTCTGGACTCACAAAAGATGATGTCTTTGAGCTTTTCAGTTTTTTAATAAAAATACCGTACCTAGGTTTGCTGAGACACTCCTCTTTCTTAGCCTTGTAGAAACACAGCAAAATATCTTCACCGGCTTGCTGGACTTCTTCCTTCGTAGAGCGCGGATTAAGGAATACTTCAAAGTTTTTCCTAAATTTTTCATGGCTTTTCGGGAATGGCAGGACAGCCTGCTTTCCTATCCCAAACATACGGGATGTCGTTTCGCAACCAATAAAAGCGTGGCCAACAAGAATATAGTGACAAACCTGTCCCAGCGATCTTTCGATAAAATTGATGTATCAATGTTTAGTTTACAGCGCTCTTGACTTCGTACTGGTTACGAAGTGGAGACCCCTGGCTTCCGGAGGCTGGTGATGGAGGAGAAGGATCAATAAATCAGTGTTGTTCCCGACTACTACGGTTACCCTTTCCTTGGCCGCCTCAACACCTGTCATTGCAATAAGAACATCCGCATCTCTCTCTGCATGAAGGACAGTGAGGTCGGCTTGGACAAGCTTCTTACCAAAAGCTCGAATGATTTTCTGCTTATTTTTGGGATTCCGCAAGAAATGGATTTCTGCCCTTGCAGCTCCATATTCAGTGTGAAATCGACGATCGAACATTGGATACATTTAGTTCGACAGAAGCGATGGAAGCATTTGGATCCAACGACTGGAGACGACGGAAGCTTTTGGATACTTCTGTGTCATGAATGAAACTTAACTGTTGTAAGTCTGTTCGAATGTTTCCTGTTCTCCATGGAATATACTGGAGCGACCATCCACCACCGATCACTTATTTTTCCGGCTCTTTTGATAGAACGTTCACAGGTTCTGCCTTTGCTAATTTTCAAATAGCTTTCGCTACCTCCGCTTTATCTGGCTGTTGCAGCAGGCTTGACGATTTGAAAAGGCCAGTAGGATATCTGGAGAGTTTGAAACTGAAAGTTTCTTCCATATCCCCTCCTGCTGTAGTTGCCGCTGCTGCAAGACGTCGGAGAAGAAGACTTGCGTCAATTTGCATGTCTTCACCGTCAGCTTCGGAAATGTTGCCTTGATAGGCCATCATAATCACTTTACTTTTGCGCTTGAAGATGTAGCGATCGGCATAGGCGCCGTCCATTGTCTTCAGGATTTCTTTTTCTATCGCCTTTGCTGCATCCGCGTTGACATCCCTTGCTGCTGTTCTACCATTCGATACACTGTGCAATTCAGTGAAATTTTTGTACGGACAGGACTGCGCAAAAAAGCTACTAAAGCCTTTACGTCCTTTCTATCTCTTTCTATCCGAGCTGGTCTTGCAGACACATGCTGCTCAGATGACCCGTACTCAACGCCAGTGAGTGACTACATAAGCTTATTAATTTCAGCTCGCACTGGCATTCACATTGTCCAGACCAACATTTGCGTCTCACTCATTCGATTTCCTCTCGTGAGCCCCACGCTTGTTTTCAACTACCCCATCAGTACTTGCTCAATTACTAAGCCGGAAGAGAGCCCAGCCCAAAATCTATCGCTCCTTCAAATGACAAACATCACATCCGCGACGTCTTTATACAGCTTCTGGTTACTTTCTTTCAGCTCTTCCATTTGCTGAAGAAATATTCTCACCGATTTCGTATACAGATTGTGGTCTGCAGCTGCAAAGTAAGGGAGCAAAGTAAGGGGTTGCTTTAAGATACTGCACCCAGTTTCCGGTCCGTTCTGCCCTGATGGCCTTCTTAAGCAATCCGAAAATGTCTTAATGCTGAAGCCATATTTTTGCAGTCCTGTTGTTCTGCAGCGTGTCCTAAAACTCAATCATTCGCGTTTGGATTCGACGCACTACGTCTGCGTTGGATGCGTCTTCAAGGGTTACTTCCTCATTCAGTAGAGCAATATATGTTGCCGAAGCTTCTGCAAAGTCTTAATGACTCGCACGTATGTCATCTGTGCAGTCGAAACCGTACGATTTGCAAATGAGAGTAATCTGCAATGCTGAATCAATAAGCTCGTGCGCTCTCAAGGCTCTTGAAACAGCTTTACCACTAAGGATGTGCTTTATGGTGTTACCGGAATGTAGGCATTCGAGCACTTCTTTTATTCCTATTTCCGTCATCAAGTGCCCGATCGCTCCAAGAAAGGTCTTACGGCAATGGAGACCACCGATCATTGGAACTGCTGCCTTGAGATGACTATCAGCTGGCTCAGCATTGATGATGTTCACAGCTTTCATGTACAAAGGATGGTCGAAAGTAACAACTGGTACCATTCCGTGCTGGCGTGCTTTATCAGAGATAAAACGTAAGGTCGTGTATACACAAGAAAGATAGGAGGGATTACAGTCGATCATAGGCCGAAGAACAATCGACGATGCGCCTTTGTTAGACCCATGGTGAATTGCTTGCATAGCTCTACTCCGTCCGACCCGTTCCGTGTCATGTATCCAGCTTGAATGCTATAGTAGGTCAATGCCATCGATCTTGTCGTCGAAGGTGATGGTCAGGATGGGTTTGTACATAAGACCGTTCTCCTGTTGGCTTCTGTTGTAGAAGAAGAAAGGCACTTGTCCAACCTGCTATAATACTTCAAGGTTTACAACTGCTCTTGGGATTATGATTGGAAATTTGGGTAGTCTTGGTGTGGCAAAAGATAGCATGCCCATCCCATGGACAGTACCTTTTCCGTCGATAGTGCAAAGTTTGTGGTCGCCATGGTCGCCAATGAACTGGATGTAAGTTATAGAAGTCATCCCTGGATATTCTGTACCATGAGTTACTGCAGTAGAACGCTCGAATCGAATCACTTCAGAGTAAGAAGTAGACCTAGCCTATTCAACTGCTCGATGAGAAAACGTGAACCAGATTGCTGGTGTAGCTGGACGCCGAGGTATACCTGAAAAGGAGCGAGGAAAGATTGGGGACAGCAAGCCTGCAGTATTGCTTGACCGATTGAACCTACCAGTAGGTAGTGAATCTCCAGCAAACAGGAAAAGAGAAGCACCAAGGAATGGGATAGTAAACTCTCGACAAAACAGTGTTAGAGGGTTTTAAAACCGAGTTGATAGACCTTTGTCTCCTTTCCAAATTCTGTTGTCTGACTATCTTTTCCCTTTAGAGGATATCTTGATTTCCCACTCTTTTCCCTAGCAACTGGAAAACAGGGGGAAAGGCTAATGACAGAGCAACCAAAGCGACATATACATTCTTCTCGCACTGGGAAACACCGGAAAACAAGTCTTGCAGACTGCTGTACAGGATTTTTATTTAACCCCTCTTTCCCACCTTTAAGAGGAGAAACAGGGGAACGACTTATTACACAGCAATATAAAAACGCATATTCGATCTTTTTGGACCCAAGAGCATCGGGAATACCATTCTCAGCATCAAAAACTACCGGTCGTAAATTTTCGAGTTTTCCCCTGGATTTTCCCCTTTCCCCCGTTTTTCACCCTATTCCGCCAAGGGGATTCTTGGGGACTTATGCTATATTGTACAGAATATTTTTTGTCTACAAAATGGTGTAAAAATCATTTATATTGCAATTTTGTCCCAGATCGTCAATTTTTTACGTAGATTTAATGGACTAATTTCACGGTACTGGTTCTCGGTTGACCGACAAAACACTAGAATTTTTTTTTTTGTTAAAAGAGGCCACTGGGCCTCCCCCAGGCTACTCGACGTGTCCCCAGATGGTGACAGGGGAACGCCCTCCAGATATGTAGGGTACCTCCATAGAAGACACGGACCGAGGGGGGGCCTGTCCCTGGGGGTCCAAAATAGAAACTGGGGCACCCTCGCCCGGGGCAATAAATACAGGTGGAGGAGGAAGGACCCTCAAATGTACACTCAACAGGGCCCAACGGCGTGTTCATACGTGCCGTGAGTTAACAACTTTCTCTCAGTAATGGGTTAAATTGCATGGTGACGTAGAACACCACTGTGGGAGGATCCTCTACAGGACGACAAATATGGCAGGGCTTAAGATCCAGATCTATGAATAACGGCCTCTGCAATGGGCTGCCTCGACCCTTTTGGGAACCTTGCGGTCAACTCTATTCCCAATTGAGGAGTGGCGCCCGTCAAGGAAATTACAGCCTAGTAAACGACACAGCATTCGAACGGTATTCTGATTAATGGATAATTCTTCTGGATTTGGCCTGTTTTGACCGGCGTTTTCGGGCTGAAAAATATCTTCCTAGCTAATTTATCTAATATGGGTTGCTTCGCCGTAGTAGCATAATATTTGTAGGCATGAATATATAATGAGTCGGAGGTAATAGGCTTGAGACTGTCTGTGCAGAATATCGACTCTTGTTAATAGAAGAGCATCACCAAGTGCTGAAAACCATGTTGTGACCAAGAAGGGCCCAGGATTGCACGAAGCCTCCATTCACACTGGAGGTCCCAGGGACTCCTTGCTGTCCGTTCTAAGCCGGCTTAAGCGCTTCGGTGTAGACTCGAGAAGATAAATTGATCCCCGTCCTGCACTGGTATCCAAGATCATTGCTTTTCCCGAGTCAAAAATAACTTCAATTATTTAAAGAACATGAAGATTGGAACTTGTATTGTTACGATGTTAAAAAATGACTATCATGTCGACATTTTGACTGACGTTGCCCTAATCATAAATGACTATCATATCGGCATTTTGACTGACGTTTATATGCCCCTGTATAACCGACTGACGGAGATAATAGTGACTCAGATGAATCTTACTTACAGCTATAGGAGCAAATAGACAGGGTCCCAGGTAGAAATATGGTGTTTTTACTAGGATATTTTGACGCCCATGTCGGTAGAAATAGGGATAGATGGTATCTAAGCCTAGGTAAATTTGGTGTAGGAAAAGAAAACAGTATTGGCAACACACTTTTGCAATTTTGTAGGTATAACAATTTAGTTATAGTCAATACGGTATCTGGTCATAAAATGGTCCATAAGTTAACATGGTGTTCACGTGATGGTAAGACAGCAAACCCTATTGATTACGTTATAGTAAACCGAAGACTGGCAGGATCAATTCAAGATATTAGGGTATGTAGGAGTGATGTTACTAATGTTAACAGTAAAGATCACCATCTAGTTGTATGTAGGGTTAATTTAAAGCTGAAAATTCGGAAGGGTAACTACCTCCCGGAAAGCTATGATGTTAGTAGACTCCAGGATGAGAATTTGAGAGAAACTTTCCAGGAACAGTTGAATACTAAACTTGGGAGTTCAAAATTTGACAAAAGTGGAAGATGGTTGGAATCATTTTAGAAAAACAATTTGTGAAGTTGCTGACGGTGTCTTAGGGAAGAAAGTTAGGCCTGCAGCTAGGAATATTAGTGAAAAACTTTTATATTTAATAGAGAGGTGAAGGGGCTTGTACAAGAATTATCTGAATGATAGATGATATGAAAACAAAAGGAATTTAAAGGAAAAAGAGGAATCATTAAAACATGAACTAAGGAGGTGTGAAGTGGAGGTCATGGATAAATTTGCCGAGGATCTGTATGATGCAACTAGACGGCATAACAGTAAAATATTGTACTGGCATGTTAATAAATTGAGAGAGAGAAGTCAATCCAGACTTGTCCCAGTTAAAGATAGGAACGGGGCCACAATTAATGATAAGTAAAGAGTTAAACAGAGATGGGTAGAACATTTCGAGAATCTGCTAAACCGAGATACAGTTGCAGGAAAAGATACAGAGGAAAATAAAAGTTTTTAATACATTGGATGTGAAGGAAGATTTGCTTTGTGAGGAAGAATTAGAAACAGCACTAAAAGGATTAATAATAATAAGGCCTCAGGTTCTGATAGTGTGGTAAATGAATTTCTTAAATATAGCTGCTCTGGGGTTAGAAATAAGTCACTGAAGAACATGAATATGATTTTTGAAAAAGGGGAAGTACCTAGCGATTTTAGGAAAACCTTAATTAAACCACTGTATAAGAAAGGTGATAAGATTAGGTGTGGTAATTATCCAAGCATTAGTCTGGTCTCTATAGGTAGCAAATTACTTAGTAATACGATAATTTTTAGATTGAGAGATGCTGTAGACAAAGTTTCAAGAGAAGAACAGTGTTGTTTTAGAATAGGTAGAGGATGTATCGACCAAATTTTCACTCTTAGGTTAATAATTGAGAAGTGCCTGAGTTGTCAAACACCTTAGGTCCTCAGTTTTATAGGTTATGAGCAAGCGTTCGGTTCTGTTGATAGAAGAGCTATAGCAAAGGTCTTATCCTTGTATGGTATACCAGGCAAATACATTAAACTGATTAGTGCTATGTATGAGAATAACACTGCTGCGGTTAAGGTAGGAAATAAGGCTAGCAGCTTGTTTTGTATTAAATCAGGAGTTAAATAGGGATGTGTTCTATCCCCCTTTATATGGATTATTTTGATGGACTTTGTCTTAAGGAGGCGATGGGAGAACACGGAAGCAAATGGGGAGGAAACGCATTCCTGGACTTAGATTATGCTGATGACTTAAGCATCGTAAATGAAAGGAGGAGCAAAATAAATGTACTTTTAGAAGTTTTTCAACTTCAGGGTACTAGAATAGGTTTAAAAATTAATGTTAAGAAGACTAAGTCGCTAAGGCTAGGAATAAGTGAAGATGAAAAGGTGGCGTTGGGTAACGAAAAGATTGATCTGGTGGACAGCCTCACTTACCTTGGTAGTATTATTAGTAAAGCCGGTAGAAGTGAAGATGTTAAAAATAGAATAGCCAAGGCTCAGTGTGTTTATTCACAGTTAAAAAAATTTGAAAGAATAGGAAGATAGCTCTGCCAACCATAATTAGAATATTGGAAGTGATGACGGTGGTCAAACAGGGTTTTGAAGCATGGGCGCTCCGAAGGGATGAAGATTTGCTAGATGTTTTCCAGAGAAAAAGCCTACGGATTGTTCTGGGTACCCGGCTGACTGACCGTATTTCAAACAGTAGGCAGTACAAAAAATGTGGTTCAATCCCGCTTTCTGGGGTTATACTGAGAGAAATGTTGAGATGGCTGGACTACGTTCTACGGATGAAGGATGAAAGATTGCCGAAGATTGTCCGTTTCGGCCAACCGTCAAGGGCTAAACGGAAAGCAGGTCGTCCGCCGTTAAGGTGGGAGGATATCAAAAAAGAAAGATTTAAGGGAAATAAAAACTTCCTGGGAGGGTGTAGAGAGGGAGGCTTTGAATAGATTAGGATGGAGGTGGAGCATGCGTAGCTGTGTTGGCCTCAGGTGGCTTGGTGCTGCTGAGAGTCGTTAGTAGTAGTAGTAGAAATCCACACCCCTTACAGAAAGATGCTCTATACAATTCCAACCCCGTAAAAATTTCCCCCCGGACAATTCCCCTTAGCATCATCATAGGCAGCGCAACCACGCTGCCTAAGGAAAGAACGATGAAAAGAACACGAAAAGAACGCTTCGTATCGAAGGAGTTGTCGTAGAAACTTGGAAAAGGGCTCATTCGATTGAAAATTGGAATGGCTAGTGCCCTTTTTCATAGTCGAAAGTGATTGGAAGGCATCTAACACCCCTTCCACGCCCACCCTTTCCCCAAACACATACAATCAAAATTTTGAGATAGCCATTTTGTTGAGTGTAGTTGATTTCCAGATAGAAATTATATTTTTGAGGAGGACACTCCCCGAAAGCTCTCAGAACAAGGGTTGTAAGTTATAACGTGGGGGCATATAAGGTTTTTATAGAAAGCTTTGTCGTAGAAACTTAAAAAGGGCTCATTCGATTGGAAATTGAAAGGGCTTGTGCCCTTTTTAATAGTCGAAAGTGATTGGAGGGCAACTAACACCCCTCTCACGCCCACCTTTTCCCCAAACATATCGAATCAAAATTTTGAGATATTCATTTTGTTCAACGTAGTTGAAAGTTCTGGAAATTAGGTATTTGGGGAGGACAACCCACCCACAGTCCTCAAGGCAAGGGTTGTAAGTTATGCCTTGGGGGCATATAAGGTTTTTTTATTATAGAAGGCGTTGTCATATAAACTTTAAATAGGGCTCATTCGATTGGAAATTGAAATGGCTAGTGCCCTTTTTGATAGTCGAAAGTGATTGGAAGGCAACTAACACCCCTTACACGCCCACCATTTATCCAAACACATCCAATAGAAATTTTGGGATAGCCATTTTCTTCAAAGTAGTTGAAAGGTCTGGAAATTACATATTTGAGGATGACATTCCCGCCACAGCCCTGGGGGCATATGAGGTTTTTATTGAGAGCTTTGTCGTAGAAACTTGAAAAGGGGCTCATTCGATTGGAAATTCAAAGGGCTAGTGTCCTTTTTAATAGTCAAAAGTGACTGGAGGGCAAGTGACCCACCACTGACGCTCACATTTCTCCAAAAACATCCAATTAAAATTTTAAGATAACCATTTTGTTGAATGTAGTTTAAAGGTCCGAAAATTATATCTTTGAGGATGACAACCCCCCACAGCCCTCAAGGCAAGGGTGGTAAGTAATGCCCTGGGGCATATAAGGTTTTTATAGTAAGCGTTGTCGTAGAAATTCAAAAAGGGCTCATTAGATTGGAAATTGAAAGGGCTAGTGTCCTTGTTAATAGTCAAAATTCATTGGAGGGCAACTAACCCCCCTCTCACGCCCACGATTTCTCCAAACACGTCCAATCAAAATTTTGAGATAGAAACTTTGTTCAACGTAGTTGAAAGTTCTGGAAATTAGGTCTTTGAGGATGACAATCCCCCCCCCCCCAGCCCTCAGGGCCAGGGTTTTAAGTTATGCCCTGGGGCATACAAGGTTTTTATTGAAAGTGTTGTCGTAAAAACTTCAAAAGGGCTCATTCGATTGGAAATTCAAAGGGCTAGTGCCTTTTTTAATAGTTGAAAGTGATCGGAGAGCAACTAACGCCCCTCTAACGCCAACCATTTCCCCAAACACATCCAATCAAAATCTTGAGATATACATTTTGTTTAACGTAGTTTAAAGTTCTAGAAATTTAGTCTTTGAGGATGAGAACCCCCTCACAACCTTATGAGCAAGGTTTGTAAGGTATACTCTTGGAGTATATAAGATGTTCATAAAAAATGATGTCGTTGAGACTCAAAAAGAGCTCTTTCGATTTGGAATTGAAAGGGTTAAGGCCCTTTTAATAGTGATTAGAAAGCTTGACATTTTTATAGTAAAGATCGATGTGGGTACAATGTATTATTATTATTATTTTTTTTTTTTTAGACCAGGGCCCTTGGTATCGAAGGATTTGCGGTAGGAACTTCGAAAAGGGCTCATTCGATTGAAAATTGAAAGGGCTAATGCCCTTTTTAATAGTCAAAAGTTGTTGGAGGGCAACTAATCCTTCTCCCACGCCCACCCTCCCATTTGCCCAATATGTTTAAAAACTAAATGTTTCCTTAAGACTAAATAAAAATGCACTGTGTTAATTCTAATTACCAATAATGCATCTCAGAAGTATCCCAAGAACGACTGAGGGTATTATGTTCAAACTTAGGGGCTACTTCTGCTCTTAAAATTTAAACAAATAAAAATAGCGTAAGTGTATCCAAGATATCAAAAAAGGTAAACATATTTTTTTCCGAATGGTATCAGGTTTTCTATTTCAGGTCAATTAGAGGAGGTATGAAACTAAATTAAACACTACTATTTGTGTCCAGACTTTTAAAAAGGTGCATGTTGTTATAAATTGCTAAAAAAGAATTTCCAGCATACAAATAGCAGGCCATATTATAAAGTCTTAGAAAAAACGAAAAGATTTAAAGATTTATTTTCTTTTTCCCGGAAAAGACTATGTCAATATAAAACGAAGAGAAATTAGTTAAAAAACTTTTTTCACATAACAAGTTTTTCAAAGAAAAGTAAAGAACTCCATTTAACCAAAAATGAGCTAAAATAAAATAATCTACCAAGCATGAAACTACCACAAATCAGCATCGATAAATAAATGAATCCCAAAACGAACAGAAATTAAAATAAATAACATGAGTTGAGCTCAAAACCCCTATGCCTTCCTAAGGCCAGAACATAATTTTCACTTTACTGAAAAAATACAAACGAATGTGCATTGTCAGTTTAATATACATATACTAATATTTAGTAATCAAAATGTTAATATTATTTGATTTATTAAAGTTACAGAAGTAAAAAATTTATATTTTTTCAGTAAAGTGCAAATTATGTTCTGGCCTTGGGAAGGCACAGGGGTTTTGAGCTCTACTCATGTTAATTTCAGAATCAGAATCATTTATTAACATAAAAGCTTTCGTAGTCAGGGTTTAAATCCCGACTAAATCGCGCTATTATTTACAAAGTAAACAAAGACACAAAAAATTAATACACATGTCACTTATTGTAGACAGAAACATAAAAAGGCACAAACGAATTGCTGAAGCGATTAGTGCGACACTTGGGCTGGGCTAGCTTTGTTGCTTTTGATCTTGTAGTTACTTTTTTTGTGAGCATTGAGGGTAATATATTTCTGTGTTTATCACTTGTCAGAAGAAACTGGCCAAATTTACAGATAAGTTGAAAACGGCGGTCGTGAAGTGACGGCAAATTTAGTTGAGACAGTGCTGATTCGTAATCGGTGTACTGATCAGACAGTATGGCCTTCACCGCTCTTTTCTGGACTGATTCGAGTACTTCGCTCATATAGGCAGTGTTCTGAACCTGTGGACCCCATACAGGGCACGCATACTCTAATATTGGGCGAATATATGTCAGGTAGGTTGTTTTCAATTGCGGCACTGAAAAAGCAAATCTTCGCATCAGTAAAAGGGTACGCATGGCACAGTTCGCCTTTTTCACTACCTCTTGGACGTGGAGGCTAAACGAACAGTCAACGCTGAACGTAACACCGAGAATAACTGCTGACGATACGCTTTGGTATGGTGGAGGGGGGCACTGAAAATCCCTTTTGAGAGGGTTAAATCGAAGAATTTTGGTTTTCGTTTCGTTGATTCGGAGGCTGTTTTCAGAACACTGGTCTCTAAAGTTGTTGATAAATGATTCACTGAACTGGGGAACGGTTTGAGACTTCACAATGAGGTATTTTAAGAGGGTGGAAAGGTCATCTACGAATTTGAACCGTTCGTCAAAATCGGCAAGGACGAAGTTGATCACTGCCAAGAACAACAAGGCAGCGAGTTTAGTGCATTGTGGGGCACCATACGTAAGCTCAGACCATTCCAAATCAGTATCACCTGGGTAGAGACCATGTACACTCTGTTGTCGGTTGCGTAAGAAATCTATTATTAATAAGAGAACATGACTGCAAGCTCCCATAACAGTCAGATTGTTCACTGCAGTATAATGGCGTATCAAGTCGAAGGCTTTTCTATAGTCGGCTAGGAGGAGATCTACAAGTGTGCCCCCTTGGTTAAGCCATTCAACAATAAGGTGATACAGACGCACAAGATAAACAGTTGTACTACTACCTTTCAAGCACCCGTATTGGTATGGATCAAGAGAGCCCTGGACTTGTGACATAAGTTCACGATATATAAATGATTCCGCTACCTTAGAGAGGTTCGGAACTATCGAAATTGGGCGGAGTTGGTCGCAAGATTTTGGGTTTTTCACTTTTGGAATGACGCGCACATAAGCTCTCTTCCAAACACTGGGGAACACTTGTTCACGAAAACACTGGTTAATAATAGAGCTGAGTGGCTGTGCGAGAAAGATGGAGAACTCGCGTAACAACTTGACAGGGAGTTCACCAGGGTAAGACTCACAGTTTACTTTCAGTTTCTGAAGTTCCTTAAAGACGGCATATTCAGATACTTCACATATCTCATCAGTCCCGGTGTCAGCAATGATACTCTCAATTTCTGAGTTTGTGATTGATGGGTATGTGGTGCATGTTTCTGCTCGTTTTGAGTTTGACTCGGTTATTTATTGTAATTTCCGGTAGTTTTGGGTTTCATTTACTTATCGATGCTGATTTGTGGTAGTTTCACGCTTGGTAGATTATTTGTTCTTATTTTTGTTCATTTTTGGTTTAATGGAGTTCTTTTCTTTGAAAAACTTATTTTGTGGAAAAAGTTTTTTTTTATTAATCATATGTAAAATTGAGCCCACAAAGAGAAAGTAAGACAAATAAAAAGAATTTCTTATAGGAATTCCGACAAATTCTGGCAGTGTATAATTTACTTATGAAAGTTCACCCTCGGAAACTTCCATCCCATGGAAAATTCTCTCCGTGGAAAATCCCCGAACAGAAAACTGACCCCCCCCCTCGAAAAATGTGTGTATACTTCCCTATAACAAATACTATATGTAAACAATGGGCCAATTTTATGACTTAGATACCTTTCCCCAGGGGCTGTGTGTGTGTGTGTGTGGGAGGGGGGGGGTCATGTTGTCCCCAAAGCCATAGTTACGGAATTTTTTTTAACTACGTTTTTTTTTTTAATAGCTATCGTAAAATTTTGATCGGACGACTTTGACAAAAAGTGGGGCGTAGGAGGGGGCTAGTTGCGCTCCAATCTTCTTGGTCAATCTTTTTGGTCTAGTGTTCAAAAAGAGCACTAGAACTTTTATTTTCTGTTCTAATGAGGCTTTTCCCGATATTCTGGGACGCTTGGTTTGATGTGATCACCCCTGAGAAAAAAAAGAAACAAACACGCATCCGTGATCATTATTCTGGCAACAACAAAAAAAAAAAAAAAAAAAAAAAAAAAAATTGCGGATGGGAGCTTGAAACTTCTATAAGAGGATTCTTAGATACGCCGAATCTGACGGTGTGATTTCCATTAAGATTCCTTGACTTTTAGGGGGTGTTTCCGCCTTTTTTCGAAAAGCAGGAAAATTTTCTCAGGCTCGAAGCTTCGGATGGGTAACACTAAACTTAATGAATCTTATATATATAAAATCAGCATAGTAAGTTGATTCTTTTTATATATCTTTTGATATCAAAATTCCGTTTTTTAGTGTTTCGGTTACTATTGAGCCATATCGCTCCTTATTTACTGTCTAAGCCTGGACTGGAAACAGCCCAGGCCGGAAAACTAATTTTATAGATAGCCCAAGGCCGTATCCAGATGGGTAGGGTGCATGAACCCCCCTACCAATGAAATTTTTTACCGTTTCGTAAAAACGTAACATAAGTGTATACAAACAAATTTTTTATGCGTTTTTTTTAAGTTTTTTTTTGTAGCCTCCCCCCCCCCACCCAAACAAAAATCCTGGATACTGCCATGAAATAGCCTATTGTTTTTTTCTTTATTTTTCCCCCTTATTTCTAATCAACAGTTGTTTCGTAATTTCAAATAAAACCAACAAAAAAGGAGGTGAAATCAGTAAATTTAGTGTTTAACATAGGTCTGCAACTAAGCATTATGATACAGGCAAACTAGCGAAAAATATTGGTCGACCCCAAACAAATTGCAACAGAAATGATTTTTATACCATCTTGTAGAGAAAAAAAGTTGAACAACATACCCAAAGTTGCACATTCTAGGTCAACGCAAAACTTTTTTTTTTTTGCTTTTTGTGTCAATTTTTCAGTTTTTTTTTTTCAAAAAAAAATAACTGTCGGTAAATGTTCGTTTTTCTGTATATGAAGTACCCTTCCGATGTAAAATGAAGAGCTGAGCACGACAATGAAAGCAAATTTGGTGTACGATACACCAGAAAAAGTTTCATAATCATCAATATGTGATTTTACCCTTCTCATCGTTTTGACCTCTTTTTCACCATACTATCAGAAGGCAACTATTCGGATATAAAATGATGAGTTGAGCCCAAACACAAATTAACCTCATGTAGTGTCTAATACAAAACCTGTTTCATATTCATCAATATACACTTTTTATTTTCATTTGACATGTTTCTTTTGGCACTTATTGTCCACCAATTCGTCGATTGTTGGTAAAAAAAAAACAAAAAAAAAACAAGAGGGCTGATAAATTATGGTTGGCTCATTTAGAACTCCATTTAACGCACAGAAGGCAGCTACAGCACTTTCATTACCTTCGTAGGCAATAAATTATATTACTGTTTAGTCCCATGCTTTGTCCAAGTGATTTCTCGGATAAAGCCGTAAGCTAAAAAGTCACAATTGAAAATTACCCCATTTATCATTTATTAATTCACGTTAATGCCCGTGTTTGATATCTTGCCATCTATAGATACAAAAAAGTCATTCGACATATCCACCACCTAACAAGCTAAAAAGTTTCACTGCAAATGTTTATCAAATTTCACTTCACCGTTTATCAAGCCTTCGCGAATGGGATGCATGTGATCAGACGTTCTGATAGATTCTGGGCTGGGCTCTTCATGGGTCATGTCAGTAAGCAAAAGCTCATGCGTTGTCTAAGACGGCTGGTGGTCTTACCGATGGAAGTGGTACAGAGGTTCAAAGGTCTTTATGGGTTTTGTCTTGACCAGTCTGCTCTGCATTAAATCTTCTGATGAAGGGTATGTCACAGATTTTACATGGAACTAGTGAACAACATAAGGAAACGTCCGAGCCGAGGCAGCTAAGAGACTGTAAAGACACCCAGATCGTTATCGATTTACTAGAAAAAGGGTCACGATTTAATGGGGATCTTCAACTAAGAAACATCACCAACGGTCTGACAGCCTACGAATCTGCCAACGTTGATTATGTTAGAGATTTAGGCCTAAAAATCATTGACTTCATGCCTGGAGAGCTGGTCACGGATTTTGTATTTCGAAGAAAACAACAGGCAGTTCAAATTACTCCAAAGCCGAGTCCAGGTGGAGATTGCAAAAGACTGGATCCCACTCTCCTTTTTCAGAGGCTCGTCATGCCAGCAAAGAGGATCAATCTCACAGAATCTAAGTTCTTTCAACACGAACTGTGTTCCTACCCGGCATCACTTTTCGACAGTTCTTGCATGCTCCGGTCTCCGAACAAGCCAGAGTTTGCAAAAGCTATAGCACTGACTTGCAATATTGAGAAGCGCTCTCATCCCTTTCCCAAAGGCATTCGATATATCTTCGATGGTGGAGCTCTTCTGCACAGAATTCGCTGGGCCAAAAATGAACGATACCCCGAAATCCTTGACAATTATGCTACTTACATAACCCAAAAGTATCCATCTGCTACTATTGTGTTTGACGGCTACGATGGGGGAGCTACCATAGAGGATATGGCACAGTCGAAGAGAAGTCGTATAATCGGCCGTGAGATTTTCTTCACAGCGGATATGTAGCTGAAGGTAAAAAAGGGATGGGTTCTTGTCCTACAAGAAAAACAAGGCCAGGTTTATCTGCAAGTTGGCTGGTTATCTCCGATCAACTGGCTTCGTCGTAGTCCAGGCACCGGGTGATGCAGATATCTGAATTGTGCAAGCTGCTGTTGATTCTTCCGGGTTTTACGACACTGAAGGCATTGGAGATGATACTGACATTTTGGTTCTTGTGTGTTATCATGGTGACCTATCAAGCAAGAAACTATTTTTTGCACCTGATACAAAGTCAAACAAAGCTCCCCGAATATGGGATATTCACAAATTGAAAGAGAAGCTGGACCATAAGACATGCCATCTGATTCTTTTTGCTCGCGCCTTCTTAGGCTGTGACTCTACTTCACAGATCCACAGTGTGGGAAAAGGCCTTGCTCTGAAGAAGTTAATGGCAGATGCCGATTTTCATACATCAGCTGCAGTTTTCATGCTGAAATCAGGTTCTAAGGAGAAAGTAAGGGTTGCTGGAGAAGACGCTCTGCTCATGATATATGGCTCATCAAAAGGGGGAAATTTGAATGAACTCCACAGGAAAGTTCTTAAAAAGAAGGTGACTACTGGTAGCACGTTCGGCCACCCAGAACAGTTACCACCAACTTCTGATGCGGCTAAATTCCACACTTACAGGGATTTTCTACCAAGTTCAGGTGTGGAGGGAAGATCCTGATTCTGAACTGAAATCCGAGGAATGGAGTGGGAATAATAAAGATGAATTCTTGTATTCATTGACTTCTGACGTCCCACTAGCCCCTCGTCTGCTTCTGAAAATCATGAAATGCTCCTGTCTACTGGCATGTAGCTCAACGAGATATAGCTGCTTTAAAAAAGGCTTAGCTTGCACGGCAGCGTTTAAAACGTGCAAAGGAACGGCATATTCTACCTCTCCGAGAATTGAAAGCCTTGATTATGAGGATAACGTCAAAGCTTAGGTATAAGAATCGAAACGATAACTCGTGAGAACTATTCAGAGTCTGATTGTGCTTTTCAAATGTTCATGAAGTTGATCCGATAATTTTATCAGTTGTGAAAGCTAGTCAGTGTGTTGATGATAGTTTATTCTAAGAGGGATTTTAAATGTCAGCCGCTAAAAACTAGTTCCGTAGATGGTTTCCCTTTTCTGATATTTTTAATAAAAATCTTTCAATCACTTTTTTTAGGCCGACCAATCAGGTGATGGAGCCAGCGACAATCACATTCAGGCTAACTAATTATTAGATCTCAAAACCGACAATTTAGCCAGCGAACGATGGTCTGGTAAAAAAAGAATGAGGGTCACGACGACGAGAAGCATAAAAATCTCATATTGATGATTAAGAAACTTTTTTTATACATCACCCTTACACCAAATTTGACTCGATTTTTGCACTCATTTTTTTTTTTTTACATCGGGATAACAATTCGGTACAAGAAAAAGGAACAGTTACCAAAACTTAATCTTTTTTGTTAGGAAAGTGAGAAAACTGACACGATACGCAAAAAAAAAAAAAAATAATAATAATTTTGCGTCTACCTAGAATGTGCAACTTTGAATATGTTGTTCAGCTTTTTTCTCTCTGCAACATGCTGCAAAAATCCTTTCTGTTGCAATTTGTTTTTACCAACAATCGACGAATTGGTGGACAATAAGTGCTAGAAGAAACATGACAAATGAAAATGAAAAAATGCATATTGATAAATATTAAACGGGTTTTCTAGTAGACATTACATCAGGTTAATTCGATTTTTGGGCTCAGCTTATCATTTTATGTCGGAATAGTTGCCTTCTAATAGTATGGCGAAAAGAGGTCACAACGATGGGAAGGGTAAAATCACATATTGATGATTATCAAACATTTCTGGTAAATTTTACATCAAATTTGCTTTGATTTTCAGGCTCAGCTCTTCATTTTACATCGGGAAGGTACTTCATATACAGAAAAACGAACATTTACTGACGGTTAATTTTTTTAAAGAAAAGCCTGACAAAATTGACACGAAAAGCAAAAAGAAAAAAAAATAGTTTTGCGTCGACCTAGAATACGCAATTTTTGATATGTTGTTCAGCTTTTTTTCTCTACAACATGGTGTAAAAATCGTTTTTGTTGCACTTTGTTTGGGGTCAAACTCTAGTTTGCCTGTACTATTAGGAGGAAGGGACTGTGATTCAATTGATTAGTAGCTGTGGTAGCAATAACTATGTTTCAAAAGAGTGCTTTATGGTGAGTCGAACGGTAAATTTATTTTTAGCTGTCAAATTAATCATATAGCCAAAAAACTTACCAAATTAAATGTTCAGTGGTTTACCACTTCTAAAGAAAACATGTTGATATAATAAAAACAGCACTATCAGATTTCTTATTTTAATTTTTTTTCAAACATCATTGTTGCTTTTCTGTTAATTCGTAAGCAATTTTATTGCTTTCTTTTATATATTAAAAAAAAAAAAAACAATTTTTTATTCTATTCTTGATAATTTTTCAAGTCATGCCAAAAAAACCTTTTGTGGAATTTTTTTTCCTGAACCCCCCCCCCCTAATGGAATTTTTCTCCTGTGTGGGGAAAATTTACCCATAAAGAATTTACCCTGGTGATATTTTCTCCATGGAGAATTACTCCCAGGGAAAGCACCCCCCGAAAAATCCCCATGAGAATTGCAACATCTCTTAAAGTTTTCCCCAGACAATTCCTCCAGAGCGTCTCCACAGGTAAAAATAAGTCACCTAGGAGAAAGTAAGCCAAATAAAATGAATTTTGCGTATGAATAGGCCTACTGGCAAATTCTCCTGTGTAAAAATTCCCCTGGAAAGTTCTATCCCAGAAACTTTCCTCCCAACGAAATATTCTCCCACTAGGAAATCCCCCTCCACAGATAACTCCTCCACCCCCCCCCCAAATAAAAGAAGAAAATGTATATGTACTTCCCAATAACAAATACTATATGTAAACAATGGACAAATTTCATAACTTGCAGCCCTTTTTACGGGGGCTATGGGGGGTCACATCATCCCCATATACATAGTCATCGGACCTTTCAAATGTGCTGAATAAAATGGCTGTCTCAAAATTTTGATAGGGAGACTTTTGAAAAAGGGATTGGGAGGGAGGCTAGTTGCCCTCCAATCTTTTTGGTCACTTAAAAAGCACCGGAACTATAATTTCCATTCAGATGAGCCCTCTCTCGATATTCAAGAACTATTGGTTTGATACTATCACTCCTGGGAAGAACGAAAAAAAACGACAAATAAAGACACATCCGTGACCTCTCTTCTGGCAAAAAAAAAAACACACCCCCAACCCACACAAAAAAAAAAAAAACACAACAAAATTCCACATTTTTGCAGACGGCAGCATCATACCTCTTCAGTAGGGTTTTCTAGTACGCTGATTTTGACGGCACGATTTTCAATTACATTCCTTGAGTTTTAGGGGATTTTTCCCCCTTGTTTCCATAATCAGGTAAATTTTCTTAGGCTCGTAGCTTTTGAAGGGTAATATTAAACCGAATGAATCTAATATATTTGGAATCAGTATAAAAAGCCATATTTTTTATTTATCCATTGTTATGAAAATTCTGTTTTTTAGAGTTTTAGTTGCTAATGGACCGAGTTGCTCCTTACTTAGAGTTCGTTACCACGAACCATTTCGATCATTTTAAATACCACCTTTATACCAGTATCATCTTGATATTTTTTTTCTTTTTGTTGTATTTTGTACAAATGGTATATAAAGGCAATATTGTACTTCCTTATTTACGTCTTGCCGCAAGAAATTTAAAATGATAGAAACTTTGGGGTCAAAAGAGGAGTCTTAGGGGAAGAGATGAAGCCCATGGAACCGTTGTAAAGATCAGCGCCCTGTATCCGTTTGTATGATTTTCGTTTTATTTATGAATACATCTTACTACAATTAAAGCTACTGATTAGCAAAAACTCGTAATCTCTATTTTTTATAGCAATAAAGTTCAAAATTTGGACTGAATATATGTTATTTACATTTGTAAATCAAAAGATACCAACCTCATACCATTGCCCATTTTTTTGATCATCCAGACAATCAAGGGGAGGATGCAGTCCCCATTGCAGGTTTTCTTCAAACCATTTCTTCCTTAAAATCTCATTGTCAATTTTTTCCCTCAGCTTCTCAAGATTTTGAACCATTTGATCAATGTCTCCACTTTGAAGGTTTCGATCATTGAGTTTTCCATGGGAAGAAGAAGCGAAATTGTGTGAGCTCTCTCCTTTCACATCCGAATATTCAAAAGAAGTAGAAAGAGAGTAGTCATCAGATAAATAATTTGACTCTTCTGGCTCAGGTTTAACAATGGCTGAATTAAACATCTTCAGATTACCTTAAAAAAATTCGGTGAAATCACAGAAATTAATTGCAGCTGAAATGAATATCTTAAAAAGTTTATTCGATGAAATTACAGCGATAAAATCATTCCTTTCAAGTTCAACAACAGCTGAATTAAACATCTTCAGAATTGCCTCAACAATTTATTAGGTGAAATTATAGAGATACGGCCATTCCTTTCTGGTTAAACAACAGCTGATTTAAACTTCTTCAAGATTACTTAAAAAAAAAGATTTGGTGAAGTCATAGACATAAAATTTACGGGTTTAAACACAGCTGAATTAAGCATCTTACAGATTAATTTAAAAAAATTATTTAAATGAAGTCATAGAAATAATATCATTCCTGTAAAGTTTAGCTACACCTGAATTAAACATCTACAAGATTACCTTAAAAAGACATTTCTGATGAAAACATAGAGACAAAATCATTTCTACAGGTGAACTAAATATCTCCAAGGTTATCCAAAAAAATTTATTTGGTGAAATAACACAAAGAAAATCATTCCTTTACGGTTTAACTACATCTGAATTTAAAAAATTTTCAAGACTACCTTAAAAAATTTGTTTGGTGAAATCATATAAAGATACAATCATTCCTTTCAATTTTAATCAAGAAAAAAAAATTCAACTGAAAGTAAGGAGCAACATGAAAACTTAAAACAAAAAGCAATTACTTGCTTTTCTAAGAGGGGGGTAGCACAAACCTTGTGTTTGACGACTCGTTAATAAAGAATTGGGACAAAATTCAAACTTAAAGCTAACGCCTCGTAAAGAACGAGGCGTTGAGGAGGGTTCAACCCCCCTCACATGCGTAATAATTCTGTAGCGCTTTGCAAAAAGGGCCTAAGTTTCCTTCTTTCCGAAAATGAGTTAAGTATATGGTTCAAAAAAGGTCAAGGAAATCTAGCGATTGGCCTATTCAAAATGGGCTTATCTTTAATTCCGACCAAGTTAAAAATTGTTCCAAAAGGGCGTAAAAGAAAGTGTAAGCTCCTTATCTTTTAAGTAATGAACAATTCAGCAATTTGGACATTTCTAGTGAATTTCGATTGAGAAGTTAATTAGGAATCAGTCTTTAAAAGTTCAGGTTTCTTAAATTCTGGTTTGTGAGAAAGATTTTGTTTTCATTTTGCTCTCCTCTAAAATGAGGAAAAGTGCATTTGGGCTTTATTCGCAAAACGCCATAGAATTGCTGTTCGTTATAAGTTTTAAGCATTTTAAGTTTAGGCGTTTTGCGAATAAATTTCTGAAGTGTGGCGGTCGGGACTTGTCTTTAGATAAGTGATTCTTTTACTTTTTTCCTTTTCTCTATGTGGTTCAATGTTTGGTCAAACAGCCATGGTCCTTCGGATTCTCGCGGTACCAGATGGTGGCTTTCGCGGCATCATGAAAGCAGAGCTTTACGTTTTCCCTGGCTTCTTTGCTGTCAGCATCATCTAATAAAGTCAGGGCTTCAAATCTATTTTGCATCTTCAACTTAAAGGCTTACTTAAGTTCTGTCACCTGGCAGTTTTTCTGAGTCGGAGATTGAGTTTGAGAGGGCCTTTTTGGCGTTTGTATTTCTTTTTAATTTGAGGCGGATTTTTGCTACCATCAGGTTGTGGTCTGAGCCAACGTCATCTCCTCTGTAGCCCCTTATATCAAGTAGGCTTAATCTCACTTCTTGCTCAAGAGACACTGGTCAATCTAATTTCGGGTAAGGTTATCGGAGGATGTCCATGAGTATTTGTATACATCCCAGTAGCCAAAAACAGCTCCTCTTATCCCAAGGTCGTTGAGGAGTGCAAAGTCAATCAGTAGTCCCTGTTTTCTTTTTGTCGGACCAGGCCATGCTCGCCGAGGAGTATTGGAGAAAACGACCAATCATTCCCTATTTTCGCGTTGAAGGCTCCTAAATAACATGCTTATATACGTAGAATTCGTCTCTTGATTCGTCGTTGCTTAGGATACTACGTCAGTTTCTCATGCGTGCCAATGAAGCTAGCTTTCACGATTCTAGGTGATATTGGCGTCCACTGCAGTAGAGCTTCAGAGTTTCGATTTGTCATCATAAGGGCAACTCTGAATTCATGTCTCTGCTCGGATCTGCTTGAGAAAATAGTCACATTTCCATCCAGTTTGTTTGATCCAGAACCTAGCAATCGAACCTCCGACAGAGCCAGAAGGTCAAAGTGGTAACCTTCCAGGGCTCTCAGCACTTGCTCAGTCTTGGAGGCTTGAGACATTGTGCTGGACGTTCCATAAACCAAATCTAAGGTGTTGTTTCGGACTCATAAATCTTTTCCTTGGGCTTGCGGTAGTCATAATTAAAAGGGGTTTCCATCCAAGGCATACTCTTGGTGTTTCAGTTTGCAGTAGTGTGTTCCCCAAGGGCAGGCCCTCGAGGTCAAGAGTGCGGGTCATAAGCCCACAGCCCAACCCTCGTCATTTAACGGACTTGGGACCGCCACGCTCCCCCGACTTCAGTGAGGCAAGTGTCCTTACATAATTCAGTTAAACTTTACACAGTTTAACTAACAGTTTATCTGAATTAAACGTCAAGTTTATTTTAAAGAAATTATTTGGTGAAATCATAGGGATAAAATCCTTCTTTTTCGGTTTTAACTGCAGCTGAATTAAACATCTTCTAAATTAGCGAAATCATAGAGATAAATCATTCCTTTCAGGTTAACTACAGTTGAGCCAAACATATTCAAGATTGTAAAAAAATATTATTTGGTGAGATCAAAGAGAGAAAAACATAACTTTACGGTCTAACTAGACCTGAATTAAGCATCTTCAACATTACATTAAAAGATTTATTTGGTGAAATCATAAGGACCAATTAGCTTAAGAAAATTCCTTTGGTGAAATCATAGAAACAATTCATTCCCTTCAGTTAGGTACACCTGAAATAAACATTTTCAAAATTATCTAAAAAAAAAACTTAACTTGGAGAAATCATAAAGAGAAAATCATTCCTTTACGGTTTAACTACAACTGAATTAAACATCTTCAATATCAGGCCTACCCTAAAAATTTTATTTGGTAAAATCATAGGAATAAAGTCATTCCTTTCAGTTTTGACTACAGCTGAATTACACATCTTTAAAATTAGCTTAAAAATATTATTCGGAAACTCATAGAGATAAATCCTTCCTTTCAGGTTTAACTACAGATGAACTAAACATCTTCAAGGTTATCTGAAAAATTTAATTTGGTGAAATCACAGAGAACATCATTCCTTTATGGTTTAACTACAGCTGAATTAAATATCTTTAATATTACCTTAAAAATTTGTTTGCTAGAAACATATAGATAAAATTGTTCCTTTAAGGTTTAATGAAATTATTGTTTTATGAAGTAACACAGATGGTATTAATACACATCTACTACTACTACTACTACTACTAAAAACTCACCGCAGCACCAAGCCGCCTGAGGCCAACAAAGTTACGCACGCTTCTCCTCCATCCCAATCTATTCAAAGCCTCCCTTTTTACACCCTACCACGAAGTTCCCATTTCCTTTAAATATTTCTTTATGACGTCCTTCCACCCCAGACGAGGATGACCTGCTTTCCGTTTAGCCCTAGACGGTTGGCTGAAAAGAACAATCTTCGGCAATCTGTCATCCTTCATCCGCACAACGTGCCCTAGCCACCTCAATCATTCTTTCATTATAGCCTTAGTTCAAGTTCTTTTAATTTCTCATTAAATCACTACAAGACAAAATAACACTTGTACAATATGAATCAATGGAAAAGAAAATATTTACAGAGGGTGCCTACACAGTTAGTTATACTCGAAAACAGGCACCATAAAAAAAAAAAAAAAAAATAATAATAATAACAAATGATGAAAAGAAATAATAATACATTAGATATACTCGGAAGAGAAATGAGACACCACACTGAACCCAAAGCCCACACCTCAAATCAATAAAATACCACATAATTAAAAATTTATCAACAATAGCACCGGCCTAAATGACTTCAAATAAATAAATAACTATCTATAATTACTTACTAGACATAGTTTGAATTTAGCTTTAGAAACTGGAATAGAAAAACGCGATTCTACATTACTTTCATAAATATTCCAGAATTTTATTATTGAATTTTTAGGAAAAAATCGGGATCTTTCAGTTTGGATTCTAGGGCAAGGTAATTTGGCTGAACTTCCTCTTAAATAATAATTATTCTGGACAGAAGAAAGTAAAGAGAAGTTGCTAGAATTTAAAGCCAATGGTAATAATTCTTTTATTTGTTTTAGTCTGAAAAGGACACAATGTACAGGAAGGACTAGATCAACTGGCAATATTCTTAAAAACGTATAAAGGCTCTTTGTAGGGGATTTATCGGGGAGGGAAGATGGGGAAGGAAGGAGTGCTTTTAATGTACGAAGGGCATTATTTTGAAGACGTTGAATCGAATTAATTAGAGATTTGAAAGTATTTAAACAAGCAATTGGACAATAATTAAAATAGAATGGATTAGAGAATAATAAACTCTTAAGAGCAGGGAAAGGGAGGTGGAATTTTAGGTACCGCAGTAAACCCACATTCCTTCCTAGCTGTATCCTTAGCCTATCAAGATGAAGTTTCCAAGATAAATTTTCATCAACTGTTAGCCCTAGATACTTACAAGACTCCTTCCTGGCAATGGTAACTAGTTCTCCGTTAAAACGGACAGATATTTGAGAAATCGACGGTACGGCATGTGAAATTCGAGAGAAGATGATAAAATGGGTCTTTGAAGAGTTTAACACCATGAGGTTGTCAGCAAACCACTGCAATAGCTTCTTTAGACCAAAACAGAGGTTTTCTCTGACGGATGATTCATCTGTACCTGTGACAGAATTAGCCATGTCGTCTGCGAATAGTAGAGCAAGTCCATCATCGGTGATAGCGTCCAGAAGGTCATATGCGTATATTAAAAATAGTAGTGGTCCAAGAATTGAACCTTGTGGTACTCCTACCTTTTCAGAACATGGCGTTTTTACCAATCTTACTGCACCTCCATCCACAAATTGATTCCAACCACTGAGGTAAGACTGGATGAGTAAGAGAGCATTACCTCTTATTCCGCAGTTGTCAAGCTTATCCAGAAGAATCAGATGACAAATCGTGTCAAACGCTTTTTTTACATCCACAAATATTGTAGCTGGTATCACATCACGGTCCATCGCATCATTCAAAAACTGTAGCAAAACCAATATAGAATGTTCGGTTGAGTGCCCAGGCCAAAATCCAAACTGATGCTTGTTGAAGAAGTTAGACTTAGTCAGATAATTCATCAGTCTGTTGTAGATGCAACGCTTCATAATTTTCGAAAAAGCAGAGAGAATAGAGATAGGGCGGTCGTTTGAAGGCATCTTGGGGTTGCTACCTTTGTGGAGGGGTATAACCTTCGCCGACTTTAAATGAAGAATTGACGATGTGTGCGATAACACCGACATAGCAATCGATGGTCTTCTTTATGAGGTAATTTGACCCGTTTTTCATGGCTTGAACAATCTTTAGCAGTTCGTCCTCAGAGACTAGCAACAGAAACATAGAGGAGCAAGATGGCGAAGGTAGATATTTTTTTGTAATTATCCGTGACGACAGTTGAAAGGCCATAAGCTGCCTCTATGGTTGCTTCTCCAATGCATGCAAAAAATTCATTTAACGTGTTGGCTACTTCTTGTTGGGATGTTGAAGATGTTCCATCAGGCTTGGTTATGGTCTCAGGAAACGTATTAGTTTTTTGTTTATTCAGGCATTCATTTATCAGTTTCCATGTCTTCTTTGGCGATCCTTCTGCTTCTTGAAACTGCTTATGGTAGTAAGCCTGTTTAGCTTTTCTGAGCAGGGTTGTCAGAGTGTATTTACAATTCTTGAATTCCGTACCAAGTACCTCAGGATTATCAATATATTGCCTGAATAGCATATTTTTGTGTTCAATACTGGTTAGTAAGCCTTGGGTGATCCAAGGCTGTTTCGGGGTCGCGTACCTGGAGCGCTATTTCGAAAAGGGGCAGGCAGAGTCAAGGGCAGAAGAGAATTTCTCAATAAATAGGGTAGCCATTGCATCTGAGTTGGCTTCTTCATAAACTGAAGTTCAGTCGCTACAAGCCAATTTAGCTCTAAAATTTTGTAATGATTTATCATCAATAGTCCTTCTTACTTTTATATTCGGCTTAGATTTCAGGCTATTTATCAAAAATTCACCAAGTGACATAGAGTGATCCGATTCATCAGTTAATACGACATAACTCAAATGTAGATTGAAATTCGTAAAAATATTGTCAATAACTGATGCCGACTGTTCACTATTACGTGTTGGTATTCTTGTTGTTGGAACCAATCCGACAGAAAAGAAATTATTTAGTATATCTACAGGTAGAGATCTTAACTCTTGTGCTCTGAACTTAACAGTCCAAAATCTATATTAAAATCACCAATAAAAACAACTTTATGGTTCTTAAAAGTCATCCGTTGTGTTAGCTAATTCAACTTACCAATAAAATTTGACGCACTTAATCCCAATGGTCGATAAAATAAGCATAGGAGTAGCTTCTTCATACCAGACTTGATCTCAACCATTAAAAATTCAAACTCCATCTCTTGATACAAATCATTAAAATCCGTAATTTTACGGATAGGCAGATTCTGGTCAATAAACACGGCAATTCCACCTTTCGAACGGGTAGACCTGTTTCTAGTAACTATCCTGTACCCAGATACACCAAACAAAGAACTAATACCATCCCTAAGAAAAGTCTCACATAGTCCCAAAATACCAATACGATTACTATAAAGGAATTACTATTAGAGAGCAGTACTGAACCACATTTTTCGTACAGCCTACTGTTTGAAATGCAGTCATTCAGTCGGGTACCCAAAACAATCCGTAAGCAATTTCTCTGGAAAATATCTACCAAATGTTCCTCCGTTTTTCGGAGCGCCCATGCTTCAGAACCATATTTGACTACTGTCATCACTGTAACTTCTAATATTCTAATCTTGGGTTGCAGACTTATCTTCCCATTCTTCCAAACTTTTTTTACTGTGAAAAACACCCTGAGCCTTGGCTATTCTACTTTAACATCTTCACTGCTCCCACCATCTTTACTAATAATACTACCAAGATAAGTGAAGCTGCCCACCTGATCAATCTTTTCATTACCTAACGTTACTTTTTCATCTTCACTTATTCCTAGCCTTAGTGACTTAATCTTCTTAACATTAACCTTCAGACCTATTCTACCACCCTGAAGTTGCAAAACCTCTAAAAGTTCATTCATTTTCCTCACACTTTCCTCTAGGATGCTTAAATCATCAGCATAATCTAAGTCCCGGAGACTTTTACCTCCCCATTTGATTCCATGGTCTCCCATTGACTTTCCTGTGCTCCTTAAGTTCATCAAAATAATCCATATAAAGGGGGATAGAACACAACCCTGTTTAACCTCTGATTTAATACAAAACCAATTGCTAACTTCATTTCCTACCTTAACCGCAGAAGTGTTATTCTTGTACATAGCACTAATCACTTAAATATATATTTTTCTGGTATACCATACAAGGATAAAACCTTTACTTAAGCTCTTCTATCAACAGAATCGAACGCTTTCTCAGAATCTATAAAACTGAGGACCAAAATTGTTTGACAACTCAGGCACTTCTCAATTATTAACCTAAGAGTGAAAATTTGGTCAACGCATCCTCTACCTTTTATAACACCGCACTGTTCTTCTCTTAAACTTTGTCTACAGCATCTCTCAGTCTAAAAAGTATCATATTGCTAAGTAATTTGATACCTACAGAGACTATAGTAATGCCTCGATAATTACCACACTCACTTTTATCATCTTTCTTACAAAGTGGCTTAATTAAAGTTTTCCTAATATCGTTAGGTACTTTCCCTTTTTCGAAAATCATGTTCATAATTATTAGCAACTTATTTCTAACCTCTGCGCCACCATGTTTAAGAAACTCATTTACCACCCTATCAGCACCTGGAGCCTTAGTATTTTTTAATCCTTTTAGTACTATCGCTATTTCTTCCCCACAAGGCAAATCTTCCTTCACATCCAAGGTATCACAAACTCTTTCATTTCCCTCTATATATATTCCTGCCACTCTATCTTGGTTTAGCAAATTCTCAAAATGTTCTACCCATCTCCCTATATAAATTTTTCCTTATTGCTAATTGTGGCCCCATTCATATCTTCAGCTGGACCAATAATAATTATAATTATAATAATAATAATTTTGGAGATCAAGCTACCTTTTATCACCATCTACCAAAAGCTGTTTTCAAACAAGATAGTGGGAAACATTATCAAACAGTTTGTGGTAATGAGCTGTAAGTAAGGAGCAACTTGTCCGAACAATAACCAAAACTCTAAAAAAACACATTTTCCATAACAATAGATAACTCAAAAGAATTGACTTTTTATGCTAATTCCAAATATATAAAATTTATTAAGTTTAATGTTAGCAGCCAAAAGTTACAAGCCTGAGAAAATTTGTCTGATTTTCGAAAAAGGGGGGAAAAACCGCCCAAAAGTCAATTAATCCTAAGGAAATCAGACCATCAGATTCATCCTACTATTGAGGTTTCAAGCTCCTGTCAACAAAAATGTGTAATTTGTATTTTTTGGCAGAACAAACATCATGGATGCATTTTTATTTTATTTTTTTCAGGGGTGATCATACCAAACCAAAGGTCCTAGAAATTGGAAGATGGCTCATTCGAAACGGAAATCAAAAGTTCTAGCACCATTTTCAAGTGACCAAAAAATTGGAGGGCAAATAGCCTACTCCCATAACCATTTTTCTCCCAACACATTTGATCAAAATTTTAACATAGCCATTTGATTTAGCATAGTTGAAAGACCCAATAATTATGCTTTTGGTGAAGACATGACCCTCCATAATCCCTTGGGAAAGGGCTGTAAGTTAGCAATTTGCCCATATTGTTCGCATTTAGTATTTATTATTGGCAAATATACAATAGATTTTCAGGGTAATTTTCAATAGTGAGGGGGGGGAGGTGGTATTTTCCACTGGGATAATTTTTTTGTGGGAAAGAAAGTTTCCAGAGGGAATTTTCCAGGAGACATTTTACAAGGGAGAGAGAAGTGAAGAGGGTTTCCTGGCATTATTTGAAAAACCGTCAGAAATGAAAAACAAAAACAAACTTCTTCAACCAAAAGTAAGGAGAAACATTAAAACTTAAAACAAACAGCAATTATTCTGTATATGAGGGGAGCTGTCTTTCCTCAACCCTCGTCCTTTATGCTAAAGTTTCACTTTTTGCCCTTATTTAAACACAGGTTAAAGACTACTCAAACACAAGGGTTATTAACTTTGAATAAGGATTATTTTTAAAGAACTTTAAGGCTTTAGTGTAAATAGCAAGGATTGAAGAAGGGGCAGCCCCCTTGTATACAGAATAATTCCTAAGCATGAAAACAAATCTAGTTGCCCCCCAGTCACTTTTGACTCTTAAGAAGCGGGTTAGAAGTTTAAATTTTCAATCAAAGATTGCCCCTCAAAAGTTTCTCCAATCACCATTCTATACAAAGTGGCCCAAAAAAAACAAAGAGAAAACAAATAAAAATTATTCATTAAATGGATATGGCTCTTTACTTAGGGATTCCTACAGGTTTTTCTAAATCTTCTTCCTTAAGTTAATTTCAGAAAAAAGCCTTGTGATATTGTCTTTGTTGTCATTTTGTTGTTGATATTATGATAAATAAAAAAGTAAAAAAAATGGCTTGAAATGTGAATCATTCTCCATAAAACCCAAATTACATTCTGGCCTTTAGAAGGTTTATGGGGTGGCAGCCATGTTCCTGTTTGTGGTAATTATGCTAGTTTTAAGTTTCGTTTTATTACTTATTGAAATTTTGTTTGTTTTGGACTTTATTTTTCTTTAGCATTATCTGTTATGTTCCTGTTTGATGTGAATAAACATTTTTTTTCTGGGGGGGGGGGAGGTTTCATCAATTCAATAGTAGCTGGATTTAAAAAAAAAATAATTTCCAGTCGTTTCTAATTGTCATTTTTTTATTATAGGTTAGGAAAATTTATAATTATTTTCATTTTTTCCACTCAAGAATTAAAATTATGGATTACAAAAAAAAAATGCGGATAAAATTTGATATTTCATTCAAAATTTTCTGTCAGCTTCATGTTATCAGTTTTTAAAAACCCTCGGAAAATCTGATACTTTTAAATTGTTTTCATAATTAGTCTGTTTTGACTTTTTTTTTTTAGTGATATAGCCTCCCACGCCCGAAAAGTAGGGCCACCTAACAATACATTCAGGCCAGAAATGTAGCCATGAGTTACTTTCCTTAAAAACCTTCAAGTTTTAAAATATATTGTATCAACACATATTTTTGTATTAAACTTTATACTATATTTTTATTTTTCCCCACACCTTTCAGGTATACTAAAAATGTCGTGTATCTTAATCCTTAACCTTAGGTGAACAACTACACTATATAGAAATTTTCTAAGACTAAATAGATATTTTATAAGTTCATGACCTTTTCTTTTCTCTTACACACCCCTAAATTTGCAATTACAGTGCAATACTCATACTAAAATTCCACAATACCAACTTTGTGAAATTTCTCGCCCTATATATATATATATATATATATATATATATATATATATATATATATATATATATATATATATATATTGCTTTTAACAAATTAAATCGACTTCTAATTTAACCATAGGACATGTTCACCAATAATTTAGTGACTATTCTTGACTGCATGTCAAAAACACACAACATTAAAATTTCTGAGTACTAAATTCCCCAAGGGCCAAGAACCTTTGTGCCAGAAAAAAATCCATTGAAACAAATAAACTTTTTGTATTAAGAATTTGTAGTAAAACTTCACAAGAAGATATAAGACTGTTGTTTTTGTAAATTTGTATCCACAATTTTAGTACTTATTTCCAATAAAACTTGTCAAGAAGAAGGTGATTATACTGAAAAGCTTGAAATTGTCTTTTTGCATTTTAACTCTTTCCCATTTGGTGGCCTGGCTATATTTACATATTTGAGGCTCCCTTTAACTCATCCTTAGATCCTGCTACCCTTTGTTTGAAACTTGTTTCTTCTGTCACCTGAAATGTGGTTACAACATTTACTAATGCCAATGTAAAACCAATTTTAGCCAATCAGAGTTGCTTCCAGTTTAACTGCATCCCAGCAACTATTGTTTAGTTTTTATAACCTAAACAATGTCTAGTTCAGAACAGAAACTGCTATTGCTAACTCCTGATTTATAAGTTTTAAAAGAACATGTAAAATTATATCTTAAATTTGAAAAAAAGAAATCCTAGAATGGCCTACAGTCCTATTCAAATCTGTGGAATTTCTTTTTCAAAATGAATAGTCTAACAAGGTAGGTTAAACTTCAACCAAAATCAAGGAGCAAAGTTTGTCTTGCCAAAGTTAATACATGTAACAGACATGTCTCCTGAGTAATCTTTTAAGCCTTAATCAGGGTTCACACAGTTTTATGAACACTCTAGGTCACCAGCTTCAGATTTTTCCTTTTGACAATGCCTAGAGATTGAAAGGCAGATGATGATGCAGTTCTGGTCTGGGTGCTAAAATTCAATCTGCCATCAATAATGACTCATGAATTTAAGGTTTCTTTCTTTGGAAACAACACAAAAGAGGATTACCTTGGAGGAAACACTGTTGGTGCTGATCTTGTTCGTCAAAATGGAGCACATGATCTTTCCAACATTGAAGGTAGTGAGCTGAATCATCAGCTGTATCAGATGTATCAGCTGAACTTCCAAGACTGCCAAGGTCAGCCTGAATCAATCCTAGTTGCAGCAGTGGCTGCAATCTAGTAAAGGACATAGTAAATCAGAAACTGCACCAGCTTTACACACTAAATCAAAATCATCTACACAAAGCATGAGGAGGTTTGATAGAACATTTTTTATTTATAAAGAAGCTGCAGAGTCTTGTTCCAAGAATAATACCCTGGGGAAAACCATGAGAACTGAAAAGTGTGACAACATGGGCTCTATCAGTATCAGTAGTAGAATTGATATATTGCCTTTTGGTCAATTAATCTTCCCCTTCAAGCATTTCCTGAAAGTTCCAACTTAATACCCTAATCCATTCCTGAGATATACCCTAATCCATTCCTGAGATATACCCTTTGGAAAATCTGCATACACATTAGGGTGGTCCTTATGTATATATCAAAAAAATATTTTTTGTTTTTCCTGCCTCCCACCATCCTAAACTATTCTTCTATGATAGAAAAAAAAGTGTCATTTATTTTTAGGATAACTTCATGTTTGGGGTATGCTCAAGGCACCCGAATTTTGATTATACTCGAATGTTATAGAAACCGGGTGTATGTAAAGAAAATCATTGGTTCAGGGCATATATTTATTAGTTAATTGTGTATTTATTGTGAATTCTAACACAAGACAGGTGTTATGTGTTATATAAAGAGATAACTGAAGGGATTCAGAGTAATATATTAATAATCAATTAGGTGTCTGTGCAATTTCTGGCAAATCTAGCAGATATATTCGTGTAAAACTACAGAAGTTTATGTCACTATTTAAAATTAACTTCAACTTTTACTTACTGAATCAATCAATGGTTTATTATTACATTTGATTAAATATTCTTGCAGCAGACATCTTTAGTATTGTTTAGTTTTTATTTTCTCAGATAAAGATTGATTATAAATGCATAGGATACCAAGCTGATAAGGCAATATCAGTTGAATTACTGAATATATCAATTTACATTTAATGTTTGTTGTTATAACTGAAATTTTGTCATTAGTCAGATATAATAAATTAATATTTGAAATTGACTTGTTATTAATTTGCTATTAGAACAATACTATTTTTGATTCAATGTTGTCTGCTATGTAATTTTCTGACAGATTGGACAATTGTTAAAGTACACATAAAATGTTTTGTTATACAGTGGGTTATGGCCATTTCTACATCCATACACAGTAAACAGGAAGTGCACCTGCTTGGTTCAGCTTTGGAAGATCTATATGGTTCAAAATTGCCATCAATTGGTGATGTTCTCAGGCTCTATGCCACAAAGCTGAAAGTAGCCAAGATTCAACTTGAGGGAGCAGTATCAGTAATTAAGGACGTTCAAATGTTCTGGGAGAAAGCCAGAATACCCATGCGCCGGAGTGATCATGCAGTTGCCCAACTTGAAGTTTTAGTGCAGAGATGGGAAGGGTTGAAGAAAAGAAAGCAAGAAGGACAGCAACTCAGATAGCCAATGAGGAAGAATTTAAGGAAGCTTTCAATGATCTCTTTGACATAGCTCACCAGGAAGCGTTACAGCTCATCAAAATTGAGGAAGACAAGCAATTCTTGTTGGCCCAGCAGAAAAAGGAAGGTGAGGGGTTATGGCAGGGGTTGACATGTCACTTACAAAAAAGGAGAAAGTACAGGAAAATAAACAAAAAGCCAGTTTCACTTGAAGACGAAACAGCAACTTGACATAGCAAATCTGGATCGAACTGTGTTGTTGGAGTCTTCTGATTCGTCTTCTAGTAATGATGATGCAGACATGGAAGCATTACAAAGAATCGGCAGTGAAGCCACCGAACAACCATGTACACCAAAACGAAAACGTGGAAGAACTAACATTTTAACTCCTGCACTCCTGTCATCCCTAGACCGCACAAAGACAAGTGACAGGCAAGCAGTTCAGATCATTGCCCAAATAATTCAAGCAACAGGTCACAACATTCCGGATTTCAGTATCAACAGATCATCTATAAGACATTACCATCAGAAGCATTGTGTCATACTTTCATATCAGTTGAAGTCTGATTTCAATCCCCAGAAACCAATGGTTCTTCACTGGTATGTAAAGCTTTGGGAAGACCTCACTGTATATTAAAAAGTTAAACGACTGCCGATAATTGTTTCTGGATCTGGAACAGAACAACTGCTTTGTATCCCAAAGCTGGCTTCAGGTACTGGTAAAGCCATGGCAGATACAATGATGGACACAGTGTCTGACTGGGGCATTGTAGACAGCATCAAGGCTCTCAGCTTTGATACAACATCAAGCAACACCGGCCAAATGAATGGTGCCTGTACTCTGTTTGAACAGCATCTTGGTAGAAGTGTTCTGCATCTTGCATGCAGACACCACATCCATGAATTAATGCTGGAAGAGGCATTCAGCATCACAATGGGACCTTCGAGTGGCCCAGACATCCAGCTGTTCAAACAGTTCAAAGCCTTTTTGCCAAACATTGTATATGCTGATTACAAGCCTGGTGTTGAGGTTCCGGTCATTGCTGCAGCTCTGGTTGATGCCCTGGATGATATGAAGACCTTTCTGACTGATCAGCTGGGTATTTGTCACCAACGTGAAGACTACCGTGAGCTTCTCAAGCTTTCCCTGCTGTTCATTGGTGGCCTTCTGGCTTGTGGTGTGATGCTCAGGAAATCAGAAGACCTTCATCGGGCTCGTTTCATGGCACGACTGATTTATGCATTGAAAATAAACATTTCGAGAGATTCTGGCTTCAAGCTGACTGGTTGTGAAATGACAGTTCTGGGCAACTCCTGTGCTTTTGGGGTCGGAATTTATATTAAATTGTCGGTCTTATATGCTTAGCTAGTAGCGGAACCAGCTAATGATTTAATACTTCTGAAGAGTCTCCTCATTCGTGGATTGCCAGCAGCAACTGTTGCACTTAAGAAACTGTGTGGGCAGCTGTGGTATCTTAGCGAAGAACTGATAGGATTGGCATTTTATGACAGGGGTGTTGATGCAACTGAAAAAAGAGCAATGGTCGAAGCACTCTGCCATGAAGGAACGGAGAGCCCACCAAAGCGCATCACTGTGGACAAAACTACAGTCACCAACAAGAATTTACAGGACTTTGTTACGCACAATACAAGGAACTTCTTCCATATCCTTTCCATTCCAGATAGTTTCTAGTCTACAGATCCTGAGACCTGGGTGGATAATGAATCCTATGTGAAGGCTGAAGCAATCGTCAGAGAACTACGAGTAGTGAATGACAAAGCCAAACGTGGAGTTGCCCTTATGCAGGACTACAATTTGCTGCTAACAAAAAATGAAGACCAGATACAATTTGCTCTGCAAGTAATTAAAAAGCATCGCAAACGTTTTCCTGATTCTAAGAAGTCAACAATCCTTCAAGGGCTAGCCACAACCTCTGACAGCCCAAGCCCAGCATGACTTTGTAGTGTGTAATTTTTATCAATTTCCAAAAGATATGTTTTATATTTGCTATGCCAGTGACGTATTTTAACCAGTCATTATGATTGTTTTAACAAAATAATGATTGGATGAGTTAAGTATTGATTATATCTAATATGTCCTTATTGAATTTTGTTTGCTGAATGAATTTCCTAAGTGCATCTGAAATTACGGTAAACATTGTCCAAGCAGAAGTATGGCGATCGTATGCTCAACTTCACTTGAATTGAGCATACACTAAATATTGACCAATTTGGAAAATTTTTTGCCCATGTTGTTAACTTTTGATGCAGACAAAAATGGCAGGGTGGGAGGTTTATAATTCTGAAGTGAAAAAATTGGGACCACCCTAATACACATAGTGTTTTGAATTAGTTAAAATGTCCCCTCTACATTCACACTCTTAGCCTTAATAGTACTAGTATCATAGTAGTAGTATTGTATTAGTAATAGTAATAACAGTAGTAGTAGCAGTATTAACAGCAGAAGCAGCATGCACATATGGCCTTTTGTTCAGTTGAACATCCAACTCAAGAAGACCTGGAAATTTCAGCTGGATAAGGCTAACTGTTCCAAAGATATAGCTGATATGCCCATTTGGTAATCTGTACACACCCAGTATGTTATGATTTAGTTCAACTTTCCCCTCACCATTTCCTCAATTTCTTCCCTTCAATATCCTCAGCCTTGGTAGTACTCACTAAAAAAGCAGTAGCTCCAGTGGTAGTTGCCACAACGTGCAATTTTGGTCAACTGATCATCCTCCTCATTATTTCCTGAAAGTTTTGAATTAATACACTCAGTCATTCCACATGACATGTTTTGATGTAGTTAAATACTCCCCTCAACATTCTCTGAAAGGTTCACCAAAATACCGTTTGTCTTTTTGGACACTAAAGGTCAAACATGCCCATCTTTCTCAATAACAAACACTATGTAAACAATATGCAAATAACATAGCTTACAGCCCTTGCCCTGAAGGCTCTGGAGGGGACATCCCCAGAAACATAGTTACTGGGCCTTTCAGCTACGCTGATCAAAATGGTTATCTCAAAATTTTGATTGTATGTGGGAGGGGCTAGCTGTTCTGCAATCCCTTTTGACTCGTAAAAATGTCACTAGAAATTTCCAATAAACTGGGCTTCTTTCAAAGTTTCTATGGCAACTCCTTCTATACAAAGTCCATTGGTGAAAAAAAATACCTTGTGCCTACATCAGTCTTTACTTAGGTAGTGCTTTTGTGCTGCCTATTATTGCACTGTTGGGACAGATACAAGAAAACTGGGAATTCAACACATTAGCCTTGTCAATTGTGATAAATAGGTAACAACATTATATACAAGGTGATAAATGTTATGATAGTTAGGACCCCTAGGAAAGATTTGAGATTATGTTAATATTAGAGGCAAGCTTTTCCTTGTACTCACATTTCAGTTTCCTTACAACTTTATAAACAGGGTTCTAAGCCTTGGTGTATTTTAGCCAATTGTCCTGGGTTGGGCAATAAAAGAAAACAAAAAACTAATTTTTTATAAGAGATTCAGGATCACCAAAAATTACAAGGTCCAACAAGACACATCCTGGCCATCTCTATGTCTTTTTGGCCAATCAACCCTTTGACAAAGAATGTTATTAAATAAACAGGACACAAAAAGTGAATTTGCAATAATAGTTGTTGAATGACCAAGGTCATTGATCCACTGGATTGAGGGGAAGTTGAAGTCACTGACAATTACTAAGTCATTATGATTATTTAATCATGCTGAGGTGTTATAAAAGTAAAATCTTGAGAAACAGAGATCTACAGCTCAAATAAGGCATAAGAAAAGTGTTTTAAGACTAAAACCTTTGCTCAATTCTGATTTATAAGGTTCTAAGAATTTGGTGGGCTAGGCTTAATCCAAACTACTTCTTAGGCTAAGGAGAGCTTGGGAGCCTTCCTCCCAAGGTCATTCATTTTCTGAATACAGCCAATGAAAAAATTTTTTAGACAGCCATTTTGTTCAGCATATTAGAACAGTCCAGCAGCTGTATCTCTAGGGGTATTGAGTATGTTAAAACCCTCAAAATTATGGAATTGGCCCACTGTATTTTAAAATAAAATGTTCCTTTAAAATTAAACAAAAAGGCACTGTGTGTATTGTTGCCAATAAGAAACCTCAGCAATATATCGAGAACGACTAGGGGTATTAATTTGAAACTTTTGGGGCAATTACTATTACTACTTCTGCTCTTAAAGTTTAAATAGATCAAAAGAATCTAAGCATGTCCAGGTTGTCAAAGAGGATAGATAAAAAAATTTTGGGAATGATGTTAAATTTTATTTTTCAGGTCAACTTGAGGTGGTATAAACTTAAATTAAAAATACTATTTGTGTCAGGATTAAAAATTGTTGAAAAAGTTTCTACATACAAATAGCAAGCCAAACTATGATTTCTTATAGAAAAAAAAACCAAAAAGATACAAAATATTATTTTTTTTCCCATGAGAAAGACTGTGTGAATAAAAACAAACAGAAATTAATAAAAACAAAATTCCAACAAAACAAGCTTTTCAAAGAAAAGCGAAGAGTTAAACTAACCAAAAAATGAGCAAAAATAAAGTCAAGTAATCTTCCAACGATAAATCTACCAGAAATCGTTATCAATAAATAAATCAAACTAAAACAAAAAACAGAAATTACAATAAATAACCAAGTCAAACTCAAAATAATCAAAAATTAATATGAGTAGGGCTGACAATGCCCATGCCTTCTTGAGATCAGAACATAATTTGCAGTTTACTCAAAAATCAGACACCTACAATTATCAAAAGAACATTAATGAGCAGATCTCTAACTACCATGACTAACCTATAGAGTCTAGTTCAACCAAGGCTAGAATCTAAAATGTGTGTTTAATCCCTAATTAACAAGACTGACAAAGAAGCCTCGAAAAGGGCAAAAAAAGTGGATTAAAGACTTTTATGATGCCTATATCTATCCTCTCTTTGGAAGCTCAATCCACCACCCTAACTTATCACCATAAACAAGGTGATTTGATAAGAGCATACAAGCTACTGGATGCTGAAGGCACCATTCCTGGTCTTTTTCAACTTGAAAAGTCAAAGAAAATTTGTGGTCACTCTCAAATACTTGTCCAGAAACAATCAAACACCAAGCTGAGCAACAAGTTCTTCTTTTAGAGTTGTCACACTGCAGAAATCCCTTAGTAAAAAAAAAGAGAAAAAAAAGTGATATCTACTAGTGTGGATGTGTTCAAATTGTCAGTGGATAGGGAAGGGCTGATTAAACCAACCATTGCATGCTTCAAGGGATGCCACAGAAGACATGTTTTATAACCATCAATAAGCTGGAAGATAGGCCTATGGGATTTTATCCTATTATTAGCAAGAGCAATTTAAGGCATTTGATATGGCTTAATATCCTACTGAAATATTAGGAACTGCATTTTCAAAAACTAAAACCAATAAAAAGAGATTGGAAAAGCCAAACTTAAGGTAGGCCTATTTTTTTTTGTCAAAAGGCCTACTTAGATGGCCTTGGTAGTAGAAATGATTATTATATTTGTAATCAGCATAAAAAAAGGCATTGAATGGTGTATTCACTTTATTCCTAACTCAATAATATGATTTGGTATATATTTACCAAAAAGGCAACAAGTGGTATATTCCCTTTATTTGTAACTCAATAATATGATTTGGTAAATATTTACCTCCCAGGGTATATTTTATGGATCCATTCCTGAAAGGCTTATTCACCCAACTTAGCTGTCTATTTTAATATCTGGGTACATTAAAGGATCTGATGCTTTATTATTGTGGTATTAGTGCTTAAATGGGACATAAAATATTGCTAGGCCTACTCTTCTGTTAACAGGCTATAGCCCAGGCCTTCTTATTACCTTATAATGGGAATCTTGGTGCAATATAACCCTATTAGTCTCACAATGTTTAATGCCTATGTTGTTTCTAGCTGTGTTGATGATGATTGATTATCCGACCTCTCTTGTTTGGTGACCTTAGGACATGTTTCTAGTTGTGTCTATGCCATATGTATCTTGTTTGAAGTTTATCCTGAAAACCCCACCGTTGCCAACTTACAGTTGTATGGGTGTATCCTCTGAGCATTCAAAAATGTGTCAGTCTTAGCCAAAGAGTATGGGAAACTATAGTTTCCCATACTCTTTGTTTTTAAGGGCTCGGCACACGTAGATGATTTCGAGAACTGATTTTAAAATCAATGCAGATATTAAAAGAAATCGGCATCGATTTGAGCTTGAAAAATTTTCTAGTATTCGGCGCCAATTCACAGAATCAGCGCCGATTTTCATCATGATTATCACAAAAAATAGGATACAAATAAATAGTCAGCCAGAGATGTCTGAAGTGAAATACCCCGCTATTGAGCTGAGAAATAAACTGTGAACTAAGCTGAGATCAAAAAATTTAACTATTAATAAACTACTGTTGACTATTTGCGTTCATGATTCTTTGTTTCGAAAACCTCGCGTAATAAATTTTTCTTTCAACCAATTTTTCTTACTTCTACCGTTTGTCCACTGATGCTGAAATCGGTTCCCGAAATCAGCTACGTGTTCCGATCCTCTTAGCTAAAATATGTCAATCTTGAAATTTTTTTCACCAGATGTATTATTGATCAAAAAAACGCTTTGTAAACCTCTTTCAAAGAGGTCAGTTAACATCAGATCAGATATAGTGAAAACAAAAAAAAAACATTTATCGGAAAAATCCTTTACTAATGAAAAACTCTGGCAAATTCTGGATGTTCTAAAAAAAAAAAAAATAACACCATTGGTGAAATTTGACATCTTTGCCAAAATATATATCTAGTTAGAAATTTTTCGTTTTATGTTATAAATATCTATATTATGTCTCTTTTTGCCCTTTTATTTCCCAAATTTCTAAAATGTGTCATTTTTGCGCTATTATGTATTTGGGTCCCGCCACATGGGAATTATCCTTTTGACGTAAAATGTGTCTGTTTGGCAACACTGAAAAATGCTTTCAGATTTCAGGCTGCATTCTGCGTCATGATCATGTTTAATTTTTAGAATGAAATTTGTTACACGTCCCCAAATTAAAATATAGGTTTTATTGTCTTTTTAAAATAATTAGTTATTTTAATTCTTATTAGGAGATGAATCAAAGAAGGACAAGGTGTAGCCAAGTAGATGTCATAGCCGAATAAACTTTGTGTGTTAATACAGTTGAAGATCTGGAGATTAATTTGCAATAAATATATTTCTCAAAGTTTTTGTCTGGTATTCCTTACTCATGAAAAGTAATTACAATATTGTACTTTTATGTAAATTAATAAAAAAATTCCACAAAATAAGTTTTTCAAAGAAAAGTAAAGAACTCCATTAAACCAAAAATGAACAAAATTAAAATCAAATAATCTACAAAGCGTGAAACTACCATAAATCAGCATCGATAAATAAATGAAACCCTAAAACGAACAGAAATCACAATAAATAACCGAGTCTAACTCAAAACGAGCAGAAATTAACATGAGTAAGGCTCAAAACTCCTATGCCTTCCCAAAGCCAGGACATAATTTGCACTTTACTGAAAAAATATAAATGCTTTTACTTTCATAACTTTAATAAATCAAATAATATTAATATTTTGATTACAAAATATCAGTATATGTATATTAAACTGACAATTCGCATTCCTTTGTATTTTTTTTTTCAGTAAAGTGCAAATTATGTTCTGGCCTTGGGAAGGCCTAGGGGTTTTGGCCCTACTCATGTTGATTTCTGCTTGTTTTGAGTTTGACTCTGTTATATATTGGGATTTCTGTTCGTTTTGGGTTTCATTTATTTATCGATACTGATTTGTGGTAGTTTCACGCTTTATAGATTATTTGGTTTTATTTTTGCTCCTTTTTGGCTTAATGGAGTTCTTTATTTTTCTTTGAGAAACTTATTTTGTGGAAAAAGTTTTTTAATAATTAATTTCGGTTCGTTTCATATTGACATAGTCTTTTCAGAGAAAAAGAAAATAATACTTCAAATCTTTTCTTCTTTTTTTAGACTTTTTGGCCTGCTATTTGTATGCTGGAGAAAAATTTTCCGCAATTTTTAACAACATAAACCCTTTTAAAAAATTGGACACAAATAGTAGTGTTTAATTTAGTTTCATACATCCTTTATTTGACCTGAAATAGAAAACTTGGTACCATTCGGAAAAAAAAATCTGTTTACTTTCTTTGATAGCTTGGATACATTATGCTATTTTGGTTTGAGTAAATTTTAAGAGCAGAAGTAGCCCCGAAAGTTTAAACATAAGAGCAGAAGTAGCCCCGACAGTTTGAACATAATACTCTCAGTAGTTCTTGGGATACTGCTGAGATGCCTTATTGGGAATTAGCATTAACACAGCGCATTTTGATTTAATCTTAATGAACATTTAGTTTTTAAACATAATGGGCAAATGGGAGGGTGGGCGAGGCAGGGGGACTAGTCGCCCTCTAATCACTTTCAACTATTAAAAAGGGCATTAGGCCATTCTTTTTTCAATCGAATGAGCCCTTTTTGAAGTTCCTAAGACAACTCCTTCGATACGAAGTGCCCTGGTCTAAAAAAAAAAAAAAATAATAATACATTGTACACACATCGATCTTTACTATGAAAATGTCAAGCCTTCCAATCAATTTCACCAATTAAAAAGGGTACTAGCCCTTTCAAATTCTAATCGAATGAGCCCTTTTTGAGTTTCTACGACAACGCTTTCTATGAGCACCTTATATGCCCCCAGGGCATAACTTACAACCCTTGCCCTGAGGGCTGTGAGGGGGTTGTCAACCTCAAAGACCTAATTTACAGAACTTTCAACTACGTTAAACAAAACGGCTATCTCAAAATTTTAATTGGATGTGTTTGGGGAAATGGTGGGCGTGAGAGGGGCGTTGCTCTCCAATCACTTTCAACTATTATAAAAGGCACTAGCCCTTTTAATTTCCAATCGAATGAGCCCTTTTGAAGTTTATACGACGGCGCTTTCAATAAAAATATTATATGCCCCCAGGACAAAACTTACAACCCTTGCCCTGAGGGCTGGAGGGTTGTTATCCTCCAAGACCTAATTTCCAGAACTTTCAACTAAGTTCAACAAATTGCTATCTCCAAATTTTGATTGGAGTGTTTGGGGAAATTGTGGGCGTGAGAGGGGGGGGGGGTAGTTGCCCTCCAATCAATTCCGACAAATAAAAAGGACATCAGCCCTTCACAATTTGCAGTCGAATGAGCTCTTATATGCCCCAGGTCATAACTTACAACCCTTGCCCTGAGGGCTGTGGGGGGGTTGTCATCCTCAAAGACATAATTTCCGGACCTTACAGCTACGTTGAACTGAATGGTTATCTAAAATTTTTGATTGGATGTGTTTGGGGAAATTGTGGGCGTGAGAGGGAGGTTACATACCCTCCAATCACCTTCGAATATTAAAAATGGCACTAGCCGTTTCAATTTCAAATCGAATGATTCCTTTTTTAATTTTCTACGACAACGCTTTCTATAAAAAAAAAAAAACTTATATGCCCCTAGGGCATAACTTACAACCCTTGCCCTGAGGGCAGTGGGGGGAGTGTCATCCTCAAAAATGTAATTTCCGAACTTTCTAACTACGTCGAACGAAATGGCTATCTGAAAATTTTGATTGGATGTCTTTGGGGGAATGGTGGGTTTGAGAGGAGTGTTAGAAATCCTCCAATCTTTTTCGACTATTAAAATGGGCACAAGCCCTTCTAATTTCCAATGGAATGAGCCCTTTTTGAAGTTTCTACAACATCACTATCTATAAAAACTTTATATGCCCCCAGGGCAAAACTTACAACCCTTGTTCCGAGGGCTCTGAGGGGTTTATCTTCCTCAAAGACCTAATTTCTAAAACTTTTAACTACGTTGAATAAAAGAGCTATCTAAGAATTTTGATTAGATGAGTTTGGGGAAAAAGTGGGCGTGAGAGGGGGGTTAGTTGCCTTCCGATCACTTTTGACTATTGAAAATGGCACTAGCCCTTTAAATTTCATATCTAATGAGCCCTTTTTCATGTTTCTACGACAAAGCTTTCAATAAAAACCTTACATGCCCTCAGGGCATAACTTACAACCCTTACCCTGAGGGCTGTGGGGGGAGTGTCATCCTCAAAAACATAATTTCCCGACCTTTCAACTACTTTGAACAAAATAGCTGTCTCAAAATTTTGATTGGATGTGTTTGGATAAATGGTGGGCGTGGAAGGGGTATTAGTTGCCATCCAATCACTTTCGACTATTAAAAAAGGCACTAGCCATTTCAATTTCCAATCAAATCAGCCCTTTTTGAAGTTTCTACGACAACCCTCTCTATAAAAACCTTATATGCCCCCAGGGCATAACTTACAACCCTTGCCCTGAGGCTTATGGGGGAGGGGTGTCATCCTCGAAGACCTAATTTCCATAATTTTCAAATACGTTGAAAAAAATGGCTATCTCAAAATTTTGATTGGATATGTTTGGGGTAAAGGTGAGCGTGAGAGGGGGGTTAGTTGCCCTCCAATCACTTTTGACTATTGAAAAGGGTACTAGACCTTTGAATTTACAATCGGATGAGCCGTTTTTGAAGTTTTTTCGACAACGGCTTCTATAAAAATCTTATATGCCCCCAGGGCATAACTTACAACCGTTGCCCTGAGGGCTCTCGTCGAGTCTCCTCCTCAAAAAAATAATTTCTATGTGGAAATCAACTACGCTGAACAAAATGGCTATCTCAAAATTTTGATTGGATGTGTTTTGGGAAATGGTAGGCGTTGCAGGGGTGTTAGTTGCCTTCCAATCACTTTTGACTATTAAAAAGGGCACTAACTGTTCCAATTTTCAATTGAATGAGCTTTTTGAAGTTTCTACGACAACTCCTTCGATACGAAGTGCTCTGGTATAAAAAAGAAAATAATACATTGTGCCAACATCGTTCTTTACTTATTCAGCACTATTGCGCTGCCTTTGATATCTGAAATGTAAACTATACTACTTGACTCAAAATTAGGTTGTTAGCGTACCACAAACAACATCTCCTGATATTTGCTAATTAGTGACTAGAGTTTCACTGAACTAAGAGCATCTTTATTCGTTGGAGTAAAAAAGCAAACTTTTGGGGATTCTTGTTTATAATGTCTTAAATGAAGGACCCTTTGCTAGATCAAGGGCAATTTAGGAAAGAAGATATTAGGTGAAAGTAAGCTATCTCGTAAGCCTAATATTGTAAATTTGTATTGGTTTACATTATTTAGATTGGGATAAGATGAATACACTACTGTTTATATGGTATATATGAATTGATTTGATTTTCAGTTCACCTTTAGCTTTCAAGAGCCTTTGGAACTGTTACCAATGTTTTGAATTTCCGGAATACACACCTAAATGGGCTGTTCCCGCCACACCATGATTATCGGTGATTCACATGCACTTTGGTTTTTCATCCTGTTCATATTGGCATGGAAAATCTGCTTAAGTTGCTTAGCATAAATTACACTTTCACTTAGCGCACGTAGCTTCGGCTACTTAAGAAGTTGAACATTTTTCAAATCACCTGAGAAATTTAGCGTTGCCTATGCTTAAAAAATGGCATCAATTGATAATATGATCCTTGATTTTAGTAGAAATAGGTCAAATATGTTCAATGCAAAGAACAACAATTACAAAGACACTTTTCAAGATGGGCCGCTCATATAGAATTTTGCAATGGCTACTATGTGATTCTAGGATGATCCTCTTTCAATATCTCAATTCTTTTTTAATTTAGCAAAGAAAACCTTAGGAACGAGTCTATAGAATAGTTAAATTGTAATAATTTGTTTAGCAAGTCTAAAGTATGAACTAAATTGTTAGTATGATAATTAGGATTATACACCTGTTACTGGCTGGCCTCCTTTTCTCTAGCACCTTATTGTATTTTTTTTTGTTATTAGTATTAATGAAAAACTATAGTAATATACTAAGCAAATTTTAGAGGATTTTTAGTTGTTACTGGTAGGTGCTATAAAAAAAATAATAGCCTAGAGGCCGCACTTTGCAAAAATTTATGGTAAGGTTTTGCCAATTATGATAAGTTTTTCCAAGTTATGGGATAGAATAAATAGCAAAGCGAGGAAGAATTTGATATTTTAAGTATCCCTCGAATTTTATTAGACTGTAGGTAGAACTAGCCTAGCCTTATTGAATGACAAAACTGTATTTTTAGGTGCTAGCGATCGATACATTATTAAACTATGATATTAACTCGTAGTTTGGATTTTCTCAATTGTTAGAGGTGAAAACTGTAACATTTCATTCAGTATTACAGACTATTTTTGTAAACAGGGGCAGCAATTGACAAAAATGTAGGGGGAAGTTTTAAACATGTATTTTCAAAATATAGCAGAGACAATTTTTTTTTTCTTTCATTAACTTTTAAAAATAAAAATTTAAAATGTTTTCTTAATCCTAAATGTTATCTTTGGAATAATAAAAATAGTACTTATATTTCAATATGAACTGAAAAATTTCAATGTTAAGAAACCCAAGTAAAATTCCGTAGCTTGTGCTACTTAATTTAGGCAACTTAGGGCAATATGCATCTGACATAAATACAGGACACTTCAGGAAACCCCTCGTTTTACCATCATTAGTTACAATCCCACAACATGGAATGCACATGTTATCAAACACACAATAATTAAATCAGTTTTTGGAAAATCAGTCGAAAATATTGCAGTTTCTCTCAAAAGAAACTAATCAATCTAATAAATTAACAGTCGATGAGAAATAAATACAAGAAATAATAAACACTAAATAAGGTAAAAATTTATATATATATAACCTATGGCCCTGTTCAAACAGTTCGTGGTAACCAGCTCTAAGTAAGAAGCGACCCAGCTCAATAGTAACTGAAACTCTAAAAAGCGAAATTTTTATACCAATCGATACATAAAAAGAATCAGATTTTTATGCTGATTTCAAATATATAAATTTACTCAAGTTTGATCCTACATATCAAAAGCTACGTGCCTGAGAAAATTTGCCTTATTTTCGATAAAAGAGGGAAACACCCCTAAAAGTCATAGAACTTTAATGAAAACCACACCATCAGATTCAGCATAATATTAGAGAACCCTACTGAAGAGGTTTCAAGCTCCTATCTGCAAAAACGTGGAATTTTGTATTTTTTACCAGAAGAAAATACCACGGATGCGTCTTTATTTGTTGTTTTTCCCAAGGGGTGATCGTATCGACGCAGAGGTCCTACAATATCGTGGAAGGGCTCATTCGAACGAAAATAAAAAATTCTAGTGCCCTTTTTAAGTGACAAACAAAAATGGAAGGCAACTAGGACCCCTCCCACACTCATTTTTTTCCAAAGTCACCCGATCAAAATTTTGAGATAGCCATTTTATTCAGCATGGTCAAAAAATGAAATGGCTATGTATATGAGCATGACGTTATCCTCCAAAGTCTCCCAGGGAAGGGCAGCAAGTAATGAACGTTTCCCAATTTTTATATATAGTATTGGTTACTGGGAAGTATACAGACGTTTTCAGGGGGATTTTTGTTTGTAGTGAGGGGGGTGAGATCAGGATTACGTGGGAGGATCTTTCCATAGAGGAAATTTTCATGGTACAAGGGACATTGCTATGAAGAGGGGGGGGCAGAATTCCCAGCATTATTTAATAAAACGATCAGAAATTAACTAAAAAAACAAGTTTTTTCAATTCAAAGTAAGGAGCAACATCAAAACTTGAAACGAACAGATATTATTACGTATATGACTGGGCTCGCCCCCTAGTCAATACCTCGCTTTTTACGCTAAAGTTTTTTTTAGTACTTTCATAAGTGCTATTTATTCTAATTAAATGGCCTTTGTCATTAAGGGGTCATTCTTACAGAAATGGAACAAAATTCGAACTTTAGAATTGGAACAAAATTCAAACTAGTGGGCGAAGCCATGGGCGCATGCAGCATTAGGCAGCATACTGTCTAGGGGGGGGGGGGCAGTCGATAGTGTGATGGAGTTTTATCAACTGCTTTTTCCAAACCATCTGCTTTTTCAGCCGTATCTAATAGTAGAGAGGCCTCAATTGATCCCATCCCTCACCCCTGCTGCCACCTACAACTTTTTTGCACACCATATATGGGCATAGAACCACGTGGTTTATGGTTTTTGTCAGTGAGAATGAAAAATCAGGAATTTTGTCACATTTATGGAGGTTTTCGTGGATGGTTATGTGTGTTGGTCGATTTATTTGATGTTTTTCATGGATGTTTTATGGTTTTTGTCAGTGAGAATTTGAAAAACAGAAATTTTGTCACATTTATGGATGTTTTATGGTTTTTGTCAGTGAGAATGAAAAAACAGGAATTTTGTCACATTTATGGATGTTTTCATGGATGGTTATGTGTGTTGGTCGATTTATTTGATGTTTTTCATGGATGTTTTATGGTTTTTGTCAGTGAGAATGGAAAAACAGGAACTTTCTCACTTTAATGGATTATTGAGTCTGATGGGAGCAGGTCAATGACACTTCCTTCTTGTTGTTGCTCGATGCAAATGTTATGATCCAGAAATAGTATTTCTTGTTGTTGCTCGAGGCAAATGTTATGAGTTTCCAGGAAACAGTTAGATCACGTGTTTCCTTCTCAGCCAATCAGAGGGCTGGTTACATATCCTTTCTCAGCCAATCAGAGGGCAGAAATATTAGAAAAAGAGGATTGCAGGTTGGGTTAGTTTAGATTTTTAGTTTATTATTTTATTAGTTATTTAGTTTAGATTTTTAGTTTATTTTAAGTTTATTTATTACCTTTATTTTAGTTTTAGTTAGTTTAGTTTTAGATTAGAGTTTTAGTTTAGCTAGAGTTTTTCTAAAGAGTTTTAGTTAGAGTTTTAATTTAGCAGCTTAGTTTAGTTTTAGTTTGGTATAGTTTAGATTTTTAGTTTAGTTTTAGCTTATTGTTTGATTTATTTTAGAGTTTTAGTTTAGATTTTTAGTTTATTCTAAGTTTATTTATTAACTTTACTTTTAGTTTAGTTTTAGTTAGTTTAGTTTTAGTTTAGAGTTTTAGTTTAGCTAGAGTTTTTATAAAGAGTTTTAGTTAGAGTTTTAATTTAGCACTTTAGTTTAGTTTTAATTTAGTTTAGTTTAGATTTTAGTTTAGTTTTAGTTTAATGTTTAGTTTTATTTTAGAGTTTTACTTTATTTTAAGTTTATTTATTACCTTTATTTTTATTTTAGTTTTAGCTAGTTTTAGATTAGAGTTTTAGTTTAGCTTGAGTCTTGAGAAAATGTTTTAGTTAGAGTTTTAATTTAGTACCTTAATTTAGTTTTAATTTAGTTTAGTTTATATTTTAGTTTATTTTTAGTTTAATGTTTAGTTTTCTTATAGATTTTTACTTAATTTTAAGTTTAATTCATTTCCTTTATTTTTTATATTAGTGTTATTTAGTTTTAGATTAGAGTTTTAGTTTAGCTAGAGTTTTACATAAGAGTTTTAGTAAGTTTTAATTTAGTAGCTTAGTTCAGTTTTAGTTTAATTTTAGTTTAGTTTTAGATTAGTGTTTAGTTTTAGTTTGGAATTTTAGTTAGTTTAGTTTAGTTTTAGATTAGTGTTTAGTTTTAGTTAGAGTTATAGTTTAGTAGTTTAGAGATTAGAATTTATTTTTAGTTTAGTTTTAGTTAGTTTAGTTTTCGATTAAAGTTTTAGTTTAGCTAGAGTTTTACCTATGAGTTTTAGTTTGAGTTTTAGTTTACTTTTAGTTTTTTTTTTGATAAGAGTTTTTGTTTTACATAAGAGTTTAGTTAGAGTTTTAATTTAGTAGCTTAGTTCAGTTTTGGTTTAATTTTAGTTTAGTTTTAGATTAGTGTTTAGTTTTAGTTTAGAGTTTTAGTTAGTTTAGTTTAGTTTTAGATTAGTGTTTAGTTTTAGTTAGCTTAAAAGTTTAGATCTTAGTTAGTTTAGTAGTTTAGATTTTTAGTTAGAGTTTTAATTTAGCAGTTTAATTTAGTTTAGTTTTAAATTAGTGTTTAGTTTTAGTGTAGAATTTTTAGTTTGTTTAGTAGTTTAGAGTTTTAGTTAGTTTAGTTTAGTTTTAGATTAGTGTTTAGTTTTAGTTAGAGTTATAGTTTAGTAGTTTAGAGATTAGAATTTATTTTTAGTTAAGTTTTAGTTATTTTAGTTTTAGTTTAGAGTATTAGTTTAGCTAGAGTTTTTCTAAAGAGTTTTAGTTAGAGTTTTAATTTAGCAGTTTAGTTTAGTTTTAGTTTAGTTTAGTTTAGATTTTAGTTTAGTTTTATTTTAATTTTTAGTTTTATTTTATAGTTTTAGTTTATTTTAAGTTTATTTATTAAATTTATTTTTATTTTATTTTTATTTATTTTTAGATTAGAGTTTTAGTTTAGCTAGAGTTTTACTAAAGAGTTTTAGTTAGAGTTTTAATTTAGCAGTTTAGTTTAGTTTCAGTTTAGTTTAGTTTAGATTTTTAGTTTAGTTTTAGTTTAATTTTTAGTTTTCATTTAGATTTTTAGTTAGATTTTCAGTTTAATTTATTTTAGTTTTAGATTAGTGTTTAGTTTTAGTTTAGAATTTAGTTAGCTTAAAAGTTTAGATCTTAGTTAGTTTAGTAGTTTAGGTTTTTAGTTAGAGTTTTAGTTTAGCAGTTTAATTTAGTTTAGTTTTAAATTAGTGTTTAGTTTTATTGTAGAATTTTTAGTTTGTTTAGTAGTTTAGATTTTAGTTAGTTTAGTAGTTTAGTTTTCGTTTAAAGTTTTACTTAGTTTAGTAGTTAAGAGTTTTAGTTAGAGTTATAGTTTAGTTTTGGTTTAGTTTAGTCTAGATTTTTAGTTTATTATTTTATTAGTTATTTAGTTTAGATTTTTAGTTTATTTTAAGTTTATTCATTACCTTTATTTTATTAGTTTAGTTTTAGTTTAGTTTTAGATTAGAGTTTTAGTTTAGCTAGAGTTTTACATAAGAGTTTTAGTAAGAGTTTTAATTTAGTAGCTTATTTCAGTTTTAGTTTAAGTTTAGTTTAGTTTTAGATTAGTGTTTAGTTTTATTTTAGAGTTTTAGTTAGTTTAGTTTAGTTTTATATTAGTTTGTATTTTTATTTATAGGTATATTTTAGTAGTTTATATTTTATAATTTATTTTTAGTTTATTTTTATTTAGTTTAGTTTTAGATTAAAGTTTTAGTTTAGCTAGAGTTTTAGCTATGAGTTTTAGTTTGAGTTTTAGTTTACTTTTAGTTTTTTTTTTGTTAAGAGTTTTCGTTTTACATAAGAGTTTTAGTTAGAGTTTTAATTTAGTAGCTTAGTTCAGTTTTAGTTTAATTTTAGTTTAGTTTTAGATTAGTGTTTAGTTTTAGTTTAGAGTTTTAGTTAGTTTAGTTTAGTTTTAGATTAGTGTTTAGTTTTAGTTAGAGTTATAGTTTAGTAGTTTAGAGTTTAGAATTTATTTTTAGTTTAGTTTTAGTTAGTTTAGTTTTAGATTATAGTTTTAGTTTAGGTAGAGTTTTACCTATGAGTTTTAGTTTGAGTTTTAGTTTACTTTTAGTTTTTTTTTGTTAAGAGTTTTCGTTTTACATAAGAGTTTTAGTTAGAGTTTTAATTTAGTAGCTTAGTTCAGTTTTAGTTTAATTTTAGTTTAGTTTTAGTGTTTAGTTTTAGTTTAGAGTTTTAGTTTGTTTAGTTTAGTTTTAGATTAGTGTTTAGTTTTAGTTAGAGTTATAGTTTAGTAGTTTAGAGTTTAGAATTTATTTTTAGTTTAGTTTTAGATAGTTTAGTTTTAGATTAAAGTTTTAGTTTAGCTAGAGTTTTACCTATGAGTTTTAGTTTGAGTTTGAGTTTACTTTTAGTTTTTTTTGTTAAGAGTTTTCGTTTTACATAAGAGTTTTAGTTAGAGTTTTAATTTAGCAGCTTAGTTCAGTTTTAGTTTAATTTTAGTTTAGTTTTAGATTAGTGTTTAGTTTTAGTTTAGAGTTTTAGTCAGTTTAGTTTAGTTTTAGTTTAGTGTTTAGTTTTAGTTAGAGTTATAGTTTAGTAGTTTAGAGTTTAGAATATATTTTTGTTTAGTTTTAGTTAGTTTAGTTTTAGATTAGAGTTTTATTTTAGGCAGAGTTTTAGCTATCGGTTTTAGCTTGAGTTTTAGTTTACTTTTAGTTTTTTTTAGTTCATAGTTTTCTTTTTAATTTAGAATTTTATATAGAGTTTAGTTTGGACTTTTAGTTTAGTTTTATTTTAATGTTTTAGTTTAGATTTTAGGATAGTTTAGTTTAGTTTTAGTTAGTTTATTTTTAGTTATGGTTTTGAAGTGCCTAAAAGGTAAAATAAAGGCCGTTGTTCGTGTAGTTTCTTCAGTGTCATAATGGCAACTAATAGCCTTTTCTACTGTTCACCGGAAGATATACTGTAATTTCATTGTTGAAAATGTCGGTGACTACACGTAGATCCTCGGGTGTGCTCTGATTAAGATCCTGCAAAATGTAACCGTCGGGCTTGCTAGTCGCCTGTGTGTACGCTGACAACATAAATATTGGGGCCGGGGGTTATATCTTTTTTTTGATATTTATTTGTGAGATAGAATCACGAACGACTCGATAGATAATATAGATAGTGCAATTCAAAGCAAGGGTTTGCATACATTTGCTCTGATGAAACAGATTGTGTAGAACTAGGGTTATGGAAATGTGTTCATGGTGGGAGCGAACAGTGAACAGTTGTAGCATTTCCTGTGAGAACTGTTCAATGGATTCAGCCAAATCATCAATAATCAACCAAGAGTTCAGTTCAGTACTATTGAAAACATCAAGGCTCCGTATGAATTGTATGGGTATGGTTGTAGCAATAACTTTTATTTGATCATTGGACTCCTGCCAAATACTATAGCAATAATAGATTTTTTCGGCTTTTCCATAAACCTTTTATCGGAATTTTGAATTATTCTAGTTAAGAGTGTTTTTTTCCCCGACATTGAGGGACCAGAAAGAAACGATCTGAAGGGTGTTTTAAATTAATACATGCTGTTGACAACAGTCTGACAATAACTAACTTTAAATCATACGTGTCCAATGAATAAGTAGTAATTTCCCCATAGATCTATCTATTAAAGAACAACAAAAACAATATTTCATGGCAGCATTTATTTGAGGCAATATGAAAACAAATATTTGTTCAACATGAAGAATGATAACGCTTGTTCAACATGAACCTGACAAAATTTCATGGTCAACATGAAAACTCTATTTGTTCAACATGAACAATGATAACACTTTATAAATAAAAAAAATTTTGTCCATCAACATGAATAACACTTTTCTGTACAACAACATCAACAGCATTTATTGTCTTTAAACACTTTTCTGTACAATAACACTTTTCTGTACAACAAAAAACACTTGAAAATCACAGGATAGCACAGTTGAACATTACAGTGAATTTAAAGGTTGGGTCCCCCCCCCCGCGCGCGCGGGGCCGAAGGCCAGCCACGGGCGGGACCCCCCCGGGGCCGGCCGCGGGAAGGCCCCCCCTCCCAGGACCGGCCGCGGGAAGGACCCCCCACACCCCCGGGAGCCGCGGGGCGAAAAACTGTACACAATAGTTGTTCTAACTGCTGCTACAGGTTAGTTAAGGCTGGGTTAGTTAGGTGAGTTAATCTATGAACAGGTTGGGTTAATCAAGTTATGAACGGGTTGATGGTGGTGGTTAGTTGTTTGTTCTGGTTAAATTATTCAGACCAAGTTGATTACAATATTCTATGCATTCAACTCGGTCTGAAATACGGTATTGGCCATGAGGCAGAACACTCACACCATTCTCGAGCACATAGACTTTGTCGGATATACACGACATTGCATTCTTTTCCACTCTCACACTATAATTTCTATACTGTAGAGAGCGAATTGCAAGCACTTGTGCTCTCGACACTAGGCTACTTTCTACACAGTCTCTGTACACGCTCATGTTGAAATTGCTCTTTACAAAATGTGTAGGCACCCCTTTACACGCCTGCTTTTCATCCCCACTATGAGTTTCAACGCAATAAACTTTGGGGCCTGGGAACACCCCCCTGGATATCAAATCACTCCCCGTCTCTGATTTTAACATTAATAGTTGGTTGGGGGCTTGACGTTTCACCAACTCGGGGTAGAGTGATGGATTCCAGTTGGTGAAATCCATCCGCGAGCTGATGTGTTCCCCCTATTCTAAATCACCCAATAAATCTTCAGCCCCATTTACCTTTAGCAGCAGAGAATCTGTATCCCCATAGTAAACTCGAACCTCCCCCTCCAGTGGCCAGTGTACCTTGCACACATTGTAATAAAACGACAACATGAGCTTTTTTGAAATTTCCAGTACTGAACTACCGCCTGCTATATTCTTGTTCAGTACCACATTTCGCTTTCGCCTGTGTAGAAGAACCATGCCAGTCTCTATGCTCGTGAACGATGTAAAATTGGGGTCGGCAATAATTCGTGCACACTCTAGAGGGTCAGTCAGAACGTCACAGCAAGATCTGTTACGTACGCTTTCACACATTTTGCCAAACGCTGAATTTAGGATGAGCTTGTACATTTCCTTCTCCACCTTTGAGTTTGCCCTAGAGCGTTTACCGACAAAAGTATCGATAAACGTTTTTAAATATGGTCGCTGATTGATCTGCAGGACTCTGTGTATTTTGGTGATTTTGAAACCATTGTTCACCATCCAGTGCAAAAGCACATGGTGAACAACGATTTTCTCCTTAGGGTCCAAATCAGCAATCAGTTTTTGTTTAGAGGGGGTCCAGTGCATCCCCATATCCTCAACCAATGATCGATTGTAGGGACTCAGAGAGTCCCTGCTCACGGGTCGATTGATACAGGGAAAAGCAAAATCTTTGACGGATTCATGAAGTGCCAGTGGAATGTGACCGTCAACTTCAAAGAACCATCCTTGTGGCCCGGTGTCCTCGACGGGGGTAATCTCGGGGAAATCACAAGGATTCTCAATCCATTGATAGTTCCCACACGGCAAAGAGTAGTGAGACATTGCCGAGGGGTACAATGAGTTCATGTCCAAGAACACTGCATTTGACTTTGCACCGGTGCTTTGTCCGCTCGGATCGGTTGATAAGACGCGGTCCCCATGAAAAACATACCCTCCCCTCATTGAACGCTCTACAAAAAGGTGTTGATCTACGTCGGTGATTAGGCCTATTTCCTCCCTGCTAATTTTTAAAATTATATCCATCACCAAATGGGGTGTAGAAAAATAGTAGCCTATATCTAACCTGAACTCTGAATAGATTTGGTCTGTATTCTTACAGACTATATCCAACAGAGTTAAAACGTCACTGGCCAAGTACAGTCTACAATAATCCCACCCATTTTTACAATTCCCCTTGGACCACACCTTCTTGGCAATCTCGTATTCCTCGGCCCTGCAGTCACTGTTGGTCAGTGAATTGTAAAAACTTTCCATTGGAGGTAGTGTCACCTCACTTTATCAAGCGTCATAACAATAATAATCATATACGTATACACCTGTACTAGTCAACAGGTCATACATTGTACCGTCTGGAAAGTGCTATTTAATTAAGGGAAAGCTATCAAAATAGTTTCTTTTTTACACTTGACTCTATTGACTCAAATAAATGGGAAAAAAACTAAATGAATCTAAAAATCTGATTTTATTCCAGCACATATGCCCATTATCCACTGCCTGCCATTTCAGCTCTAGAAGCAACAACTTTTCGGCCGATTTGGGAATAATGTTATAGGTAAATGAACTGTTTACCCATGGCCTATCTACTCCCCCTCTCTCTCTATGTATACGTGCCAGTGCCGGTAAAATAAATTTTAAGTCATAATTAGAGTTGTGGATAAAAACAGGGATAAAAAACTGCTGGCTAACATTTAAATTACACGATTGATGCGCAACCCCTCTAAAATTACTACCCCCAGATGATATTTCCTGCCACAACTGATCATGGTCTCTGACTTTCCCCCTCCCCCCTCTTTTCCCTTTAGTCCCCTTATCCCCCTCCTCCGCAAACTCCCCCTTACAAACCCAACATATTTTTTTATTTTTAATCGCGAGATGATCCTCTGCAGACAGCACAACTGGATAATGGGTATTTTTCAAACGAGACATAGCACCATTAGCCATGCCAATTAGTTCAGTCAGTGCCTTGACGATACACTCGGTCTCATCCAATGTTTCAACTACTTCTAACAAGTGCAGGGTGTTAGAACTATCTCTTTGCGCGTGGGCATAGGACACTGCAATAGCTTGGTGTTCTTTGACTCGGTTTGGAAATTGGGGATCATTCACCTCCACCAGCTTAGCTTCACAGTATAAAGATATTTTTTTGCACTGGGGAAGGGTGTTCTGGAAATTTTTGAAACGTAAAATAGCCCTATCCCCAGAAACCTTTTCCACTGTCTGATAGCCATGCCGTCTACAGTGCCTCATGTGATTTTGCAACTTTAATTCAGTGCAAAATCTAGAGAGGCATGTTGGACAGTAGAAACGTGAACTCTGTTTCTTACCCTCCCCCAGAACTCTACTAATGTCAGTGATAGGGTTAAAATGACCAATTGAATTGGCAGGGTCACTAGGCGATGTGTATAACAACCAAACCCAGTGTTTAACCAAATCAACTGACGGGCCCCTTACGGCAAAGACCACCCCCTTCTTTTTTGAACGAACCCCATCTTTAAATTCTGTTTCATACTGAACCACAGTAACGCCGATATTTAAATGAGCATTAGCCCTTTCAAAAATAACAATAGATCGTAGCGTTACTGGGGTATTTTCCCTCTAAACACGAAAAATCTACAATGGGAAAATCGGACCCTTCCTTCCCATGTACAGCCCAATTGTCTAAATTCGTCTTGGTAGCGTCACGTGCTAGAGGCTCGAATGCTGATATGAGGAAAGCATACCTGAAACATATTTGACCTGTTTCAAAACAGATCTCCTGGACACCACGACAACCTACTAGATCTGGATTATAATTTAAAACTGTATCCCATTCATATCCCCCGCCTGCCCCCCCTCTTAAAATAAAATCTTTCTTAATTTTACAAAAATTTAAGCTTAAATTTTCAACAAAAAGAACTAAAGACCCACTCCCGTTTTCGTTATAGTTCTCGAGATGCACTATAATTTGCCCTACCCACTCGCTAAAAACACCCTCAAAATTTTCTAAATTCGAATAAACCAAACGCATCTCGGAATGTATATAATGATAATAAACCTCGCTTTTCCTCTCATTCAAATAAAAAACCTTTAAAACAATAGAAACCTTAATTGAATCCCTACCCCCCCACAACTGAATTTGATTCTCCAGAAGTGCACGAATTGTATCTCCATAGTCATGCACTATTTCTACATGGTCAAAAACAAATTTTCCCCCATTAGAGAATTAAAGGGATCCCCAAACGCCGCAGTGAAAACAACTATATTATTTAATATTGTATTGGATCATTGAAAATTGGGAAAAGTTGTATCCCCCGCGGGTGTATTATCCCCTCCCCCAAGTGGTTAAACCATATTTGGGCTATGCTCCACTTCAGTTGTTTGAAGTAGGTAATCAGTGGGAGGAGGGTTCCCTGTAAAATCCTCTAAAATTTGTAGGGTATTTGGACTCAAGTCCGCCTGCTCAACTGTGCTACGTTCAACCTTGAAAAGAAAATAATTAAAAAAATCATCAATATTATAGGGTATTTCAGTAGAATCAATAATAAGATGGCAGTCAATGATAGCTGAATTGTCTTGAAACTCAATTACCCCTTCAATGAGGTCTTCCTCGTCGTCACTCAATGGTAAGCAGGGGCCCAATGCACCAGCAAATAAATGAAAAATGGCTTATTTTCAAAGTGATCAAATCATCACTCCAGTTCCAATTTGGATTATTATTGCTTAATAACATTTGGTTAATTCAACTGAAAGTTCCAACTTAAGATAATCTATAATATGACATAGAAGGCGGCAATTTGTTCGTTTATTTTCAAAGTGTTCAAATTTTATTTTTCGCGGCACTTCCCTGGCCCGCGGTGCATCCTTGCGGCGCATCCCTGCGGCGCTTCTAGGGTCCGTAGCACCTACCACGGCGCACCCCCGCAGTGCTTCCCACAGCTCTTCCCGACCCCCATTTACATAATGCCCGTCAAAAGTCGCTATTTTTTTCTCTAATTCCACACAGATTCAGTGAACTCATAAGTTTAATTTTTGTAACCTATCGCACGCGAGTGTTCCAATTTCCAAGATTGAACTTCAAAATGCCGAGAACCGTTAGCCTGGTTTCCCCTCACTAAAATCTTTGGCACGATGTAAGGCTCAGTGTAAATTAGGACGCTGATATGGATAAAATGGAATAATCTCTCTCTTAAAACTATGTGAAAGAATAGCATTCACAGAGTTTCAAAGGTACCTAAAACTATATGTGATAGTGAAGAGATAGCAACAGAGAAAATTGTAAAGATTAGAAAAAAGAGGAGCGGTTTCTTTGCAAAAATTACATTATATTTAGATATCTCCGAGGGAGGGGGGGGGAGCAGAGAAAACAATGGTTGGGGGTGAGGGGTTAATATCTCGCTGCGATAAGTTTATATTGGGTTGAAAATAGTGAAAAAGAAAAAACATTGGAAGAAATAGATAGGTAGGAAAAAATGCTTACATTTGCATAATCCCTCTGGGCTTGGGTGTCAGATGGATCTGACATGGCATGCTGGAGGGTAAGCTCCTGACCTAGCGTTGATGGGGCAGCTCTTAGAGGTCCAAGGAGAGCGGATGTACAAGCGATTTCACATTCCAGCATGGCTTGGGTAGGCATCACTTGTTTAGGAGGCTTCGGCCAGCGACCATATTGTATGACAGTAGCCTTCGCAGGGGGCGCATTATTAGCCCTTGCTCACTTAGTGGGTGGCGGCGACGAGTATTCTTCGCTATTTAAGCTACCCATAGCTCTCTTCGATGTAGGGGCCGCAAATTCTTCATAATTTGCCTTAAAGAAGAGAAAAAAATTAGTTTCAAAATAATTTGCCCCTTTTTTATAGAAGAAAGTTATTAACCATAATTTTGTTTAGAAAAGCATTTATCTGATTTTAGTAAAGCAAAAAGTGAGAATTTCGCGAAAAATATATTAGACCTAGAAATCAAACGTTTTTATTAGACAATCAGTAGTCCATAGCCATAGGATAGGAATCATTGTTTCTATTTTTACCATTTAGAAAAATATTAAATTTTCCAGTCTATAGGCTTTAAAGTAGATCGTTAACCCAGTGGCCTACAGGCCTATATTTTGCAAACATAGGTTAAAATGCTATTCAATTTACACATAATTTAAGCTTCATGCAACTACTAGAGACCCTTCTAGCCCCGTACTGTATGTTTTTATTTTACAATCATGGCGGTAGAATTGAAGGCAATGACCCCTCCCTTTTACAGAATTTACTTACAACAAAGCTGTTAGAAGTGATGCATTGCCCCCTTTCCTCCCTTTTACATAATTTCCTAAATAGATTGTTATACCTTAATTTGAAAGTAATCTGTTTCACTTCTCCAAAATATAGCATTACGTTTGTGCCTAATTATTGCATCATTGTGTTTTAATTTTGACGGAAGAACAGTTCCTTTTGACTTGACCGCCTCGTTCGTAAACACAGAGGGAAAGGGGTGACTGCTAATTTTAACCACGCACTGGAGTCTTGTGTCAAAACCAGAGCGGTATTTTCATTAAAAATTGACAGAAGTCAGTAGACACTTTAAATCACAATAGAGAAAAGCTAAAATTTAACGAAAAGATTATTATTTCCATTTTCGAGAATTTGGTTGTAAAACAGTGAGGGGGGGGGGGGGGTTAGGTTTCAAGGGTAAAAAGAATATATTTACGTTTTCCATCGAGTATAAATATTGTATAGTGATGTTTGTATTGTATGGGGGGAGGGGGTGGGGATTTACCTGAATATACTAGAGGGTGAGCAAGGAAAATAATTTTATTTGAAAATAAAAAACAGGAATTTAACGAAACGAAAACTATTTCCATTTGCGAGAATTTGGTTGTAAAACAGTGGGGGGGGGTTAGGTTTTGAGGGTAAAAAGAATATATTTTATGTTTTCCATCGATTATAAAGATTGTAAAGTGATGTTTGTATTGTATGGGGGGGGGGGGGGATTTACCTGAATATACTGGAGGGTAACCACGGAAAATAATTTTATTTGAAAATAAAAATGTACTTACATTGCAAATTGAAGTTGACATGGCTTCTAATTCATCAAATTTATCCATTGTTGTTTCAATTATGTCAAAATACTTTCTGATAATTTAATCACATTGCATGTCCGTTATATACGAAATCTAAAGGGCGAATTGTTATATAACGGGGAAATCATATGTAAAAAGCCCTCTGATTGGCCGAGAAAGGATATGTAACCAGCCCTCTGATTGGCTGAGAAGGAAACACGTGATCTAACTGTTTCCTGGAAACTCATAACATTTGCCTCGAGCAACAACAAGAAATACTATTTCTGGATCATAACATTTGTATCGAGCAACAACAAGAAGGAAGTGTCATTGACCTGCTCCCATTCGACTCAATAATCCATTAAAGTGAGAAAGTTCCTGTTTTTCCATTCTCACTGACAAAAACCATAAGACATCCATGAAAAACATTAAATAAATCGACCAACACACATAACCATCTATGAAAACATCCATAAATGTGACAAAATTCCTGTTTTTTCATTATCACTGACAAAAACCATAAAAACATTTTTAAAATAGAGAAAATTCCAGTTTTTTAAATTCTCACTGACAAAAACCATAAACCATCCATGAAAAACATCAAATAAATTGACCAATACACATAACCATCCATGAAAACATCCATAAATGTGACAAAATTCCTGTTTTTTCATTCTCACTGACAAAAACCATAAACCACGTGGTTCTATGCCCATATATGGTGTGCAAAAAAGTTGTAGGTGGCAGCAGGGGTGAGCAGGGGTGCGGGGACTTCTAATGTAAATTTGAAGGTCTTGGGGGGGGAAGCTGCCACACCCCGCCCCTCCCCTCCCTACGCCCATGGGCAAACCCCCTAATATACGTAATAAAATATACGAATATTAAAGTTCGTTACGTAATTTAATTCGTAAGCTACGAATATTTATTACTAAGAAAAACTTTCACAAATGAAATTAGTTCTAGTGCCCTTTTTAAGTAACCGAAAAATTCGAAGGCAACTAGGCCCCCTCATCCGCCCCTTTTTTTCTCAAAATTGTCCGATCAAAATTTTGAGAAAGCCATTTAGCCAAAAAAAAGTAAAATTAATATGCAAATTTCGTTTTATTTATTCATGTACGGTGAGCCAAAATCAAAACATGTATTAAATAAAAAACGGTCAGAATTAAATTAAAAAAAACAAGTTTTTTTCAACTAAAAGTAAGGAGTTATATTAAAATTTAAAACCAACAGAAACTATTCCATTTATGAAAGGGACTGTCCCCTCCTCAACGCCTTGCTCTTTAGGCTAAAGTTTTTATTGTTTTAAAAAATAGAGTTACGAGAAACAGTCAAACTTTAGCGTAAGGAGCGAGGCGTTGAGGAGGAGACAGCCCCTTTCATTTTCGGAATAATTTCTATTCGTTTTAAGCTTTAATGTCACTCCTTACTTTCAGTTATAAAAAAAACTTGTTTTTTTATTTAATTAATTAAAAAAACTTTTTCCTCAAAATAAGTTTTTCAAAGAAAAGTAATGAACTCCATTGAACAAAAAATGAGCAAAAAAAAATAAAATAATATACCAAGCGTGAAACTACCACAAAAGTAGGAATGGGTTAATGACTCCGACGGGGAACAACTGCTGCCATCTATAATTGAGTCTAACGGGACAGGGTCAATGAAACCTTTTTCAAGGTCAATCAGGGGATGTTTCTAAGCCTAATGGATACAGACGGGAGTGACGCAACATCTTCACGGATGTTACATAATTTATTCATGTTTTATTGATCTACGAAGGGGAACTAGATTTCTGGGAAATTGATTACAAAATCGACGGGGAATTCTATATTGATCTACGAAGGGGAATTAAGAAACAATATGGCTTCTCTGGTATTTAGGTCTGAGAGATAAATTAATATTCTATTTTTAAATATGGTTTCTCTGGTCTTTAGGTCTGAGAGATAAATTAATATTCTATTTTTAAATATGGCTTCTCAGGTGTTTAGGTCTGAGAGATAAATTAATATTCTATTTTTAAATATGGCTTCTCTGGTCTTTAGGTCTGAGAGATAAACTAATATTCTTTCAAAACCTTAATACTGTAACTAGGAACACCTTAGATATATTCTTAGAAATTCAAATGAGATCAAAACAGATTGATTATATTTTACGAGGGAAATGTTTTCTTGGGAATTTCAAATGTGACAGCGCCGGGATGCCAAAAAAAAGGAACACGCAGAAATTACTTTAAGGGGATTATTTGGGCGAAAACAAATTAATCAGTATTTTAGGGATTTTTTGGGTGAAACAGTTTGAGATATTTAGAAGATGATTTGGGGTGAAACTTTGTGGTCGTTATAATACACAAGTTCCATTTGAAGAGTGTTGTATGGTCCCCTACCCCAACCCCCAAGGCCCCCCTCCACCCAGATTTTTTGCCACACTTTCTACACTTTTTTTTAAAGTTTTTTTTAACTTTTTTTTTTTATTTTTTTTAAACTTGTTATTTTTTCAACTTTTTTTTGTGTGAAACACATACAAACAGAGAAAGACAGGCACTTCAGACAAGCAAACCAACAAAGACAAACACTTGGACTTGCAAACACCAACCCAGATATACAAACAAATAGATTCAGACATACAAACAGAGAAAGACAGGCACTTTAGACACACAAACCAACAAAGACAAATTCTTGGACTTGCAAACACCAACCCATACATGCAAACAAATAGATTCAGACATAAAAACAGAGAAAAACAGGCATTTTAGAAATAAAAACCAACAATGGACTTGTAAACACCATCCCAGACATACAAGCAAATAGATTCAGAAATAAAAACAGAGAAAGATACGTATTTTAGACGTACAAACCAACAATGACAAACACTTGGACTTGCAAACCCCAACCCATACATACAAACAAAAAGATTCTGACATAACAGAGAAAGACAGGCACTTTAGACATACAAACCAACAAAGACAAACACTTGGACATGCAAACACCAACCCAGACATAAAAACAAATAGATTCAGGCATAGAATCAGAAAAAGACATGCACATTAGACCTACAAACAAACAAAGACAAACACTTCGACTTGTAAACAACAAGCTAAACATACAAACAAATATATTAAGACATACAAGAAGAGAAACACAGGTATTTTAGACATACAAACCAACGAAGACAGACACTTGAACTTGCAAACACCAACCCAGACATACAAACAAATAGATTCAGACAAACAAACAGAGAAAGACAGGGACTTTAGACATACAAACCAACACAGGCAAATTCTTGGACTTGCAAATACCAGCCCAGAAATACAAACCAATAGATTCAGACATACAATCAGAGAAAGAGAGGCACTTTAAACAAACAAACCAACAAATACAAACACTTGGACTTGCAAACACCAACCCAGACATACAAACCCATAGATTCAGACATACAAGCAGAGAAAGACAAACATTTTAGACATACAAACCAACGAAGACAAACACTTGGACCTGCAAACACCAACCAGACATACAAACAAATTGATTCAGACATACAAACAGAGAAAGACAGGCACTTTAGACATACAAACCAACAAAGAAAAATACTTGGAATTTCAAAAACCAGGTCCGACATATAAACAAACAGAGCCAAAAGTGTAATATATACATAGAAGCCCAAGAATGACAGCGGTTTGGCATTGTAACACACTCCTGCGAATACAAAACAAATAGATAAAGACCTAGAAACAGAGAAAAACAGGCACATTAGCAATACAAACGAACAATGACAAAAACTTGGAAATACAAACACCAACCCAGACATACAAACAAATAGATTCAGACATACAAACAGAGAAAAACAAGCACTTTAGACATATTAACCAATAAAGAAAAACACTTGAACTTTCAAACACCAACCCAGACATACAAACAAATAGATTCAGACATAGAAACAGAGAAAGACAGGCACTTTAGACATACAAACCAACAAAGACGAACATTTAGACTTGCAAACACCAACCCAGACATACAAACAAATAGATTCAGACATACAAACAGAGAAAGACAGGCACTTTCGACATACAAACCAATAAAGACAAACACTTGGACTTGCAAACACCAACCCAGACATACAAACAAATAGATTCAGACATACAAACAGAGAAAGACAGGCACTTTAGACATACAAACCAGCAAAGACAAATTCTTGGACTTGCAATTACCAACCCAGACATACAAACAAATAGATTTAGACATACTAACAGAGAAAGACAGGCACTTTAGACATAAAAACCAACAAAGACACACACTTGAACTTGCAAACACCAACCCAGACATACAAACAAATAGATTCAGACATATAAACAGAGAAGAACAGGCACTTTAGACATACGAACCAACAAAGACGAACATTTAGACTTGCAAACACCAACCCAAACATACAAACAAATAGATTCAGACATACAAACAGAAAAAGAAAGGCACTTTAGCCATACAAACCAACAAAGACAAATACTTGGAAAGGCAAACACCAACCCAGACATACAAACAAATAGATTCAGACATAAAACCAGAGAAAGACAAGAACTTTGGACATACAAACCAACAAAGACAAACACTTGGACTCGCAAACACCAACCCAGACATACAAACAAATAGCTTCAGACATACAAACAGAGAAACACTGGCACTTTAGACATACAAACCAACAAAGACGAACATTTGGATTTGCAAACACCAACCCAGACATACAAACAAATAGATTCAGACATACAAACAGAGAAAGAAAGGCACTTTAGCCATACAAATCAACAAAGACAAATACTTGGAAAGGCAAACTCCAACCCAGACATACAAACAAATAGATTCAGACATGTAAACAGAGAAAGACAGACACTTAAGACATACAAATCAACATAGACAAATACTTTGACCTTAAAACAACAACCCAGACTTACAAACAAATTTATTCAGACATGCAAACATAGTAATACAAGCGCTTTAGACATAGAAATCAACAAAGACAAGCATTTGGACATGCAAACACCAGCCCAGACAAAACAACATATAGATTCAGACATACAAACAGAGAAGGACATGCACTTTAGACATACAAACAAACAATGACAAACTTCTTGACTCTTAAACACCAACCAAGACACAAAAAAAAATAGTTTTATGTACACTAAAATAGAAAGAAAGGCCCTTTAGAATCACAAAACACCAAAAAGTACAACTTTGACACGCACACTGCAGCCTAGTCATACCAACGAATTTTTTAAGATATACAAATAGAGAAGGACAGTTTCTTTAGACATACAAACCAACAAAGACAAACACTTGGACTTGCATACTCCAACCCAGACATACAAACAAATAGATTCAGACATACAAACAGAGAAAGACAGTCACTTTAGACATACAAACCAACAAAGACAAACACTTGGACTTGCAAACACCAACCCAGACATACAAACAAATAGATTAATACATAGAAACAGAGAAAGACAGGCACTTTAGACGTACAAACCAACAAAGCCAAGCACTTGGACTTGCAAACACCAACCCAGACAAACAAACAAATAGATTCAGACATAGAAACAAAAAAGACAGGCACTTTAGACATACAAACCAACAAAAACAAACACTTGGACTTGCAAAAACCAACCCAGACATACAAACAAATAGATTCATACGTAGAAACAGAGAAAGACATGCACTTTAGACATACAAACAAACAAAGACAAACAATTGGACTTGCAAACACCAGCCCAGACATACGAATAAATAGATTCAGACATACAAACAGAGAAAGACAGGCACTTAAGACATTCAAACCAACAAAGACAAACACTTGGACTTGCAAACACCAGCCCAGACATTCAAAGAAATAAATTCAGACATACAAACAGATAAAAACATGCACTTTAGACATACAAACCAACAAAGACAAACATTTGTACTTGCAAACACCAACCCAGACATACAAACAAATAGATTCAAACATACAAACAGAGAAAAACATGCACTTTAGACATACAACCCAGCAAAGACAAACACTTGAAATTGCAAACACCAACCCAGACATACACACAAATAGATTCAGACATACAAACAGAGAAAGAAAGGCAATTTAGACATACAAACAAACAAAGAAAAACACTTGGACTTGTAAACACCAACCAAGAGATACAAACAAATAGATTCAGACATACAAACACAGAAAGACAGGCAATTTAGACATACAAACCAACAAAAACAGACACTTGGACATGCAAACACCAACCCAGACATACAAACAAATAGATTCATACGTAGAAACAGAGAAAGATAGGTACTTTAGACATACAAACCAACAAAGACAAACAATTGGACTTCCAAAGACCAACCCATAGATACAAATAAATAGATTCAGACATACAAACAGAGAAAGACGGGCACCTTAGACATACAAACCAACAAAGACAAACACTTGGACTTGCAAACATCAGCTAAGACATACAAACAAATAGATTCAGACATAAAAACAGACAAAGACATGCACTTTAGACATACAAACCAACAAAGACAAACACTTGGACTTGCAAAACCAACCCAAAATACAAACAAATAGATTCAACCATACAAACAGAGAAAGAAAGGTACTTTAGACATACAAACTAACAAAAACAAACAATTTGACTTGCAAAAACCAACCCAGACACACAAACAAATAGATTCAGACATACAAACAGAGAAAGACAGCCACTTTAGACATACAAACCAAAAAAGACCAACACTTCTCCCTTAAAAAACAAAAAAGGGAATGACAACAAAAAGAAATAGAAATAAAAACATGGAAAGACTGTAACTTTATAAATACAATCCAGAAATAATAAACACTTTGACTTGCAGTAGCAAGACCGCACACTCGATCACACAGTTTCAGGCATACCAATAGAGAAAAACATGTAGCCTACTTTAGAAATACACACCAACAGAGACAAATACTTGGACTTGCAAACACCAGCCCAGACATACAATTATATAGATTCAGACATACAAATAGAGAAAGACAGGCACTTTAGACATACAAACCAACAAAGACAAACACTTGGACTTGCAAACACACACCCAGACATACAAACAAATATAATCAGACATACAAACAGAGAAAGACAGGCACTTTAGACACACAAACCAACAAAAACAAACACTTGGACGTGCAAACACCAACCCAGACATATAAACAAATAGATTTAGACATACAAACAGAGAAAGACAGGCACTTTAGACATACAAACCAACAAACACAAACACTTGGACTTACAAACACCAACCCAGCCATACAAACAAATAGATTCAGACAAACAAACATAGAAAGACAGGCACTTTAGACATACAAACCAACAAAGGCAAACACTTGGACTTGGAAACACCAACCCAGACATGCAAACAAATAGATTCAGACATACAAACAGAGAAATACAGGCACTTTAGACACACAAACCAACAAAGACAAACACTTGGACTTGCAAACACCAGCCCAGACATTCTTTTTCAATTTATTTTATTAAGGTATCTAAAGCATCTTTAGAATAGATACATGTAAGTAATATTTAAGATAATTCTTCACATCTATTATATTTTATTATTTTTGTTGCAAGTAGAAATGTTGTTAATTTTTTTTATTCTGGTATCTGAAGTATCTTTAGAATAGATACATTTAATTAATATTTAAGATAAATCTTCAAATTTATTTTAATCTATAATATTTAAGATAATTCTCCACATATATTTTAATCTATTTATTTTTCCTACAAGTAGAGTTGTTTTTAATTTCCTTGTTATTTTGATATATAAAGCATCTTTAGAATAGATAAAGTTAAGTAATATTTAAGAGAATTCTTAATAAATATTCTAATGTATTTATTTTTGTTACAAGTAGTCGTTTTTTTTAAATTTATTTTATTAAGGTATCTAAAGCATCTTTTGAATAGATACACGTAAGTATTATTTAAGATAATTCTTCGCATACATTATATTTATTTATTTATTTTTGCAAATAGATTGGTTTTAATTTACTTTTATTCTAGTATCTGAAGCATCATTAAAATATATATAGTTAAGTAATATTTAAAATAATTATTCAAGTATATTTTAATGTATTTATTTTAGTTACAAGTAGTCGTTTTTTTTTATTTATTTTATTATGGTATCTGAAGCATCTATAGAATAGATTAAGTGAACTTAAGTAAACCTATCTTTTCGTGCTGGCCCCTCACACTATAGCCGTGTATCTGTCTGACTGTGCTTCCATCTATAGCTATACGTTTGAAGATATTATCTGTAGTCTCTCGATTCTATTTTTATATTTTCTTACATCTCTGACCTTTTAATAAACACTCTAAACGTATGGCTTGCTAACGTACCCTAAAATAATGGTAATATAACAAAGTAATGCATAAAATACTTTTATTGAAATAACAGCATGTAGAATATTAACATATAAATATGTTACAACATTATTATACATTATTAATATCATAGAACAACTTTGGACATTTTGAATCTGTTCCAATAAAATAATTCATCATGTTCTCTCTTGATACTGTAGCCACTCTCTTCTCTTACTTCGTAACCAGTAGAATAATCATTATTCCAATTTGAGTCATATACAATTTTTAGTGGGATGTCACCTATGGGTTCAAAATACGTTTCATCTTTGGTATTATTAGATTCATGGGGATATATGATCAATAGTAGCAATAATGTTTACTTGCTCATTATTTTTCTATCAAATTATCTTTATATTCATTAGTGATATTGTCTACTAATGTCGTTTTTATTTTGCTGGCGACTTCAATGTCTATTCTCACATTGTGCTTACAAAGGTAACAGTTCTGACACGTAGACAATATATTATTTATTACATTAGTGCAGCAGTTGGCTTTTCTTTTCTCCTTTGCTTTCATTTGAATAGTAATTCCAGAGCGATGGGAATAGGATCTATCAATTGGTAGCGTGTTACCAGAACCATTGGCAAGAAGATGCCCATCTTAATCATCTATTGTTTCTATGTTGGCAGTTTCTTTTGGCACTATCGTCTCTGGCGCTCTCATTCTTACATATTCTCCATCAGCAATGTTAAATGGTGTCGGTAGTCCAAAGAAATTTAGCTTATCGATGTCATGACAACGCATTCATACATTTCCAATAAGATGTCCATTAATGCTTTTCTCATAGCTTAAATATCGATCTTTGTCGGTATTCAACACAACGATGATTTTATCGTGTGTACACACTATTCTTTGAATAATCCATTTTCACTATTTTTTTCTAAGCATGATACAAGGTGTTTATCATGCCACTGTGTGAAAATTACTGATTTCATACCTACATTTAACTAGATCGTGTCGATAACCCGCCATAGAGCATCACTGAGACAGCTGCATAGTTTCAATGAGTAACCATAGAGTATCATTGATACAACCGTATAAATAAATATTCATAGATAAATAGAAACGTTCGCTTTCAACCATGTTGGAATTGTTTGCTTTTTAAAGTCATTATATAAAAGACTGTTAAGATGATTAATAAAAAAGCTATAATCAGGCATAATTCTTCTTCTGGCATAAAATACAATGTTTCAAATGAACCCTCTTATGATATTCTAGGACCATTGGGTCGATTCTATAACGACCATTGTGTTTCAGGAGTCATTCTTATATAATTGGGATAGAATTTGAACTTTAGCGTAATGAGCTAGGTGTTGAGGAGGGGACAATAGATATACATGACAGTAAGATTTTGGTATTTCCGTGCAAAAATGGGGAATTTTGTATTTGATGTTTCAATTGTGTACTATCATCTATATCTATTGTCCCCTCATCAACACCTAGCTCTTTACGCTAAAGTTCAAATTCTGTCCCAATTCTTTAAGAACGACTCCTGAAACACAACGGTCGTTATAGAATCAACCCAGTGGTCCTAGTATATCATAAGAGGGTTCATTCGAAACATCGTATTTTTTGCCAGAAGAAGAATTATGCCTGATGAGAGCTTTTTTATTAATTATTTATACAGTCCTTTATATTATGACTTTAAAAAGCAAACAATTCCAACATGGTTGAAAGCGAACGTTTCTATTTATCTATAAATATTTATTTATACGGCTGTATCAATGATACTCTATGGTTACTCATTGACACTATGCGGCTGTCTCAGTGATGCTCTATGGCGGGTTATCGACACTATCTTGTTAAATGTAGGTATGAAATCAGTAATCTTCACACAGTGTCATGATAAACACCTTGTATCATACTTAGAAAAAAAAGTAAAAATGAATTATTCAAAGAAAAGTGTGTACACACGATAAAATCATCATTGTGTTGAATACCAACAAAGATCGATATTTAAACTATGAGACAAGCATTAATGGAGATCTTATTGGAAATGTATGTGTACGTTGTCATGACAGCAAACAGCTAAATTTCTTTGAACTAGCAAAACCATTCAACATTGCTCAAGGTGGATATGCGAGAGTGAGAGCACCAGAGATGATAGTGCTAAAAGAGAGTGCCAACTTAAAAATAATAATTGATGAAGATGGGCATCTTCTTGCTAATGGTTCTGGTAACACACTACCTATTGATAGATCCTATTCCCATCGCTCTGGAATTACTATTCAAATGAAAGCAAAGGAGAAAAGAAAAGCCAACTGCTGCACTAATGTAATAAATAATATATTGTCTACGTGTCAGAACTGTTACCTTTGTAAGCACAATGTGAGAATAGACAGTGATAATAGTGACAATGTGACAGTGACAATGTGAGAATAGACAATAGATAGAAATTGCTAAAAGAGAGCAATTTCTGAGCAATTATTAAAAAATAAAATAGAAGAAAACTATTATTTAATTGAAGATTCAACAACAGGAATAGATTGTGAGGTTTGAATGTCCCTAGTCAAAATTTGTAATAAGTATTCAATGTATTTTCAGTTCCTTAATTCTTTTCATCAACAAAAAAATGGTCTCCCTACGGGTGCGCCACTATCCGGGTTATTAGCGAACATTTATGTAGAACACCTTGAAAATTGGGTCTTAAATTCATATTTTTTAAAACATGTCTATTGGGGACATTATATGGATGATGTAATATTGCTCTGGAATTACGGGGAAAATGTACTTAGGGGCTTTCTAGATCACCTTAATACATATGACCGAAATTTACAATTTACCTTAGAAATTGAAAATGCAAACAAATTACCGTTTCTGGACGTATTAATTATTCGTAACATTGATAAACTGGATTTTACAATTTACAGAAAACCCACACAAAATAACAGATATCTACATTTTAAATCCAATCACCCCCCATAAGTTAAAAGATGTGTTGTTACATCTCTTGTTGACCGTGCCCTAAACATTTGCTATGAATCTTGCATCACAGATGAACTAAATTTTATTAGAGACAGACTTTTTGGAAACGGTTATCCTATTGTCTTTATTAACAATACAATTAGCCGAAGATTGGCAAGACACTCCCGTAAAGTTTAGGGTCTTTTGCAATGTGAAGTTCCCGTCAAGCCCTTAAACATAATTTAACTTCCATATATTCCAAAAGTCACTACAAGTTTAAAAAAAAGTTTGTACATAAAATAATTTTTATTTCGTATTTACAAATAATTTTAAAATCATGAATTTCTTAAATTCTGGTAAAGATATAACCCCAGTTACTTGCCAAAGAGGGGTTTATCAAATACCATGTGACTGTGGCAACTTACATTGGTAGAACCCATCAAAATTTAGAAAAATGCTTAAAACAACACAAAGATGGCATAACTAAAGCTCTAAACTCTAATAGTACAAATATTTCTTCTGATTCTGCTTTAAGCAGTCACATATATGATAACCCTAGTCATAAAATGCTTTTTGAAGAAACTTGCCTTATTAGCAATGATTTAGGCATAAAAGAGGTTGTTCGAGAGGCAATTGAAATTAACATCAAAATAAACAGTAATATTTCTTTCAATAGAGATTTGGGGGAATATTCACTTAATGCCCTATACACAAACTTAATTAAAAATGATTTAACTAATTATATAAAAAAACAGTAAATAACGCCACTCAACCTGTTATGAATAGACCATCTAGGCTGGCTGCCAAGAAGAAGAGATCAGCTTTAAAAGCTTGTCTGTAAGTATTTTTATTCCATTTGAATGTATTTTTCTCTGTCCACTTCGCTTGGTGTACCAGTCCTGGTTGAACTTCCTTGAAGTAATGATACTAGGGCTGTTTTTAAAAAATTAAAAAAAACTCTTTTCAGTATTAATGATCGAATTTTAATGTAAACTTCTTTTATATTGTTTTTTTTTCTCTTCGTTTCCTTTGCTTAGGATAGCCCTTGGATATAGGGTCGAAACATTCATTTAAAGTTGCGTTCCACTGTCTTGTAAAAGAAAAAAATAAATAAAAAATTGTCTCTGTTGTTCTTATTATTGTTTATCAGAATAAAAAGGAAATTAAAAACAACTCTACTTGTAGGAAAAATAAATAGATTAAAATATATGTGAAGAATTATCTTAAATATTATTGATTAAAATAAATTTGAAGACTTATCTTAAATATTAATTAAATGTATATATTCTAAAGATGCTTCAGATACATGAATAAAAGGAAATTAAAAACACTTCTACTTGCAACAAACATAATAAAATATAGTATATGTGAAGAATTATCTTAAATACTACTTACATGTATCTATTCTAAAGATGCTTTAGATACCTTGATAAAATAAATAAAAAAAAATGTCTGGGTTGGTGTTTGCAAGTCCAAGTGTTTGTCTTTGTTGGTTTGTATGTCTAAAGTGCCTGTCTTTCTCTGTTTGTATGTCTGAATCTATTTGTTTGTATGTCTGGGTTGGTGTTTGCAAGTCCAAGTGTTTGTCTTTGTTGGTTTGTATGTCTAAAGTGCCTGTCTTTCTCTGTTTGTATGTCTGAATCTATTTGTTTGTATGTCTGGGTTGGTATGTGCAAGTCCAAGAATTTGTCTTTGTTGGTTTGTATGTCTAAAGTGCCTGTCTTTATCTGTTTGTATGTCTGAATCTATTTGTTTGTATGTCTGGGTTGGTGTTTGCAAGTTCAAGTGTTTGTCTTTGTTGGTTTGTATGTCCAAAGTGCAGGTCCTTCTCTGTTTGTATGTCTCAATCTATTAGTTTGTATGTCTGGGTTGGTATTTGTATGTCGAAGTGTTTGTCTTTGTTGGTTTGTATGTCTAAAGTGCCTGTCTTTCTCTGTTTGTATGTCTGAATCTATTTGTTTCTATGTCTGGGTTGGTGTTTACAAGTCCAAGTGTTTGGTTTTGTTGGTTTGTATGTCTAAAGTGCCTGTCTCTCTCTGTTTGTATGTCTGACTCTATTTGTTTGTATTTCTGGGTTGGTGTTTACAAGTTCATTGTTGGTTTGTATGTCTAAAGTATCTGTCTTTCTCTGTTTTTATGTCTGAATCTATTTGTTTGTATGTCTGGGTTGGTGTTTGCAAGTCCTAATGTTTGTCTTTGTTGGTTTGTATGTCTAAAGTGCCTGTCTTTCTCTGTTTGTATGTGTTTCACACAAAAAAAGTTGAAAAAATATTATGTTAAAAAAAATAATATAAAAAAAGATTAAAAAAAACTTCAAAAAAGTCAAAAAAGTGTGGCAAAATAGTTAGGTGGAGGGGGACCTTGGGGGTTGGGGTAGGGGACCATACAACACTGTTCAAAACAAACTTGTTTATTAAAACGACCACAGAGTTTCACCCCAAATAATCCTCTAAATGTCTCAAACTGTTTCACCCAAAAATCCCTAAAATGTTGATTAATTTTTTTTCACCCAAATAATCCACTAAAAGTAATTTCTTCGGTTTCCTTTGTTTCGGCATCCCTGCGCTGTCACTTTTGAAATTCCCAAGAAACCATTTCCCGCGTAAAATATATTCAATCTGTCTTGATCTCATTTGAATTTCTAAAAATATATCTAAGGTGTTCCTAGTTACAGTATTAAGGTTTTGAAAGAATATTAATTTATCTCTCAGACCTAAAGACCTGAGAAGCCATATTTAAAAATAGAATGTTAATTTATCTCTCAGACCTAAAGACCAGAGAAGCCATATTTTTAAATAGAATATTAATTTATCTCTCAGACCTAAAGACCTGAGAATCCATATTTAGAAATAAAATATTAATTTATCTCTCAGACCTAAAGATCAGAGATCCATATTTAAAAATAAAATATTAATTTATCTCTTAGACCTAAATACCTGAGAATCCATATTTAAAAATAGAATATTAATTTCTCTCAGACCTAAAGATCAGAGAATCCATATTTAAAAATAGAATATTAATTTATCTCTTAGACCTAGAGACCAGAGAAGCCATATTGTTTCTTAATTCCCCTTCGTAGATCAATATAGAATTCCCCGTCGATTTTGTAATCAATTTCCCAGAAATCTAGTTCCCCTTCGTAGATCAATAAACCATGAATAAATTATGTAACATCAGTGAAGATATTGCGTCACTCCCGTTGGATCCAATAGGCTTAGAAACATCCCCTGATTGACCTTGAAAATGGTTTCATTGACCCTGTCCCGTTAGACTCAATTATAGATGGCAGCAGTTGTTCCCCGTCGGAGTCATTAACCCATTCCTACTCACAAATCAGCATCAATAAATAAATGAAACCCAAAACGAACAGAAATTACAATAAATAACCGAGTCAAAATCAAAACGAGCAGAAATTAACATAAGTTGGGCTCAAAACCCCTATACCTTCCCAGGGCCAGAACCTAATTTTCACTTTACTGAAAAAAATACAAATGAATGTGCATTGGCAGTTTAATATACATATACTAATATTTAGTAATAAAAATGTTAATATTATTTGATTTATTAAAGTTATACAAGTAAAAACATTTATATTTATAAACCTTATATGGCCCCAGGGCATAACTTACAACATTTGCCCTGGGGACTCTGGGGAGTTTGTCATCCTTAAATACATAATTTCCAGAACTTTCAACTACGTTGAGCAAAATGGCCATCTCTAAACTTTGATTGAACACGTTTGGAAAAATAGTGGGCGTGAGAGGGGGGTTAATTACTCTCCACTCACTTTCGACTATTAAACAGGGCAATTTTAATTTCCGATCAAATGAGCCCCTTTTGAAATTTCTACAAAAACTTTCTATATAAACCTTATATGTCCCCACTGCATAACTTACAACCCTTGCACTGATGGCTCTGATGGGGTTATCGTCCTAAAAGACCTAGTTTCCAGAACTTTCGACTACGTTGAACAAAATTGATATCTCAAAATTTTAATTGGATGTGTTTGGGGAAGTGGCGGGCGTGAGAGGGGGATTAGTTGCCCTTGAATCACTTTCGACTATTAAATGGGCACTAGCCCTATTCAATTTTCAATTGAATGAGCCCTTTTTGATGTTTTAACAACATCGCTTACTATAAGAACCTTACATGCTCCCAGGGCATAACTTACAACCCTTGCCCTGAGGGTTGTGGGGGGGGATGGATTTTCATCCTTAAAGACCTAATTTCAAAAACTTTCAACTGCGTTGAATAAAATGGATATCTAAAAATTTTGATTGGATGTTTTTGGGGAAAAGTTGGGCGTGAGAGGGGGTTAGTTGCCCTTCAATCCCTTTTTACTATTAAATGGGCACTAGCCCTATTCAATTTTCAATTGAATGAGCCCTTTTTGATGTTTTAACAACATCGCTTTCTATAAGAACCTTACATGCTCCCAGGGCATAACTTACAACCCTTGCCCTAAGGGTTGTGGGGGGGGGGATGGGTTGTCATCCTTAATAACCTAATTTCCAAAACTTTCAACTACGTTGAATAAAATGGCTATATAAAAATTTTGATTGGATGTTGTTGGGGAAAAGGTGGGCGTGAGAGGGGGGGTAGTTGTCCTCCAATAACTTTAGACTATTAAAAAGGATTGTAGCCCTTTCAATTACTAACTAAATTAGCCCCTTTTGAAGTTTCTACGACAAATCTTTCAATAAAAACCTTATATGCCCTTAGGCCATAGCTTAGAACCCTTGCCCTGAAGGCTGTTGGCGGAGTGACCTGCTCAAAGATCCTGAACTTTAAACTGCGTGGAACAAAATGACTATCTAAAAATTTTATTTGATACGTTAGGGGAAATGGTGGGTGTGGAAGTGGTGTTGGTTGCCTTCCCATCACTTTCGGCTATTAAAAAGTGCACTAGCCAATTCAATATCCAATCGAATGAGCCCAATTTGAGGTTTCTACGACAAAACGTTCTATAAAAGCTATGTGAATCCCCAGAGCATAGTACACTATCAGTAGCCTGAGCGCATCAGAAACGTTTCCTCCTCAGAAACCTGATTCACTTCTTAGAATCAGCAAAGCGGAGTACAATGGCAGTCCCAATGATGTGATTGGATGTGTTTGAGGAAAAGGTGGGCGAGAGAGGGGGCTAGTTGCCCTCAAATCATTTTTAACTATAAAAAAGGGCACTAGACCTTTGAATTTCAAATCGAATGAACCCTTTTTCAAGTTTCTACGATAAATATTTCTATAAAAACTTATATGCCCCCAGGGCATAACTTATAACCCTTGCCCTGAAGACTGTGAGGGGAGTGTTCTACTCAAAGGTATAATTTCCTGAACTTTAATTGCGTGGAACAAAATTGCTATCTCAAAATTTTGATTGGATGTGTTTAGGGAAATGGTGGGCGTGGAATGGGTTTTAGTTGCCTTTTAATTACTTTAGACCATTAAGAAGGGCACTAGCCTCTTCAATTTCCAGTCGAATGATCCCATTTCGAATTTTCTACAACAAAGTGTTCAGTAAAAACTTTATATGCTCACAGGGCAAGACTTACCACCCTAGTCCTGAGGGCTGCGAGGGGGTTTTCATCCTAAAAGACCTAATTTAAAGAACTTAAAACTACGTTGAATAATATGGCTATCTCAAAATTTTGATTGGATGTGTTTGGGGAAAAGGTGGGCGTTAGAGGGCGGTTAGTTGCCCTCAAATCACTTTCGAGTAATAAAAATGGCACTATCCCTTTTAATTTCCAATCGAATGAGCCTTTTTCGAAGTTTCTACGACAACGCCTTCTATAAAAACCTTATATGCCCCCAGGGGATAACTTACAACCCTTGTCCCGAGGGTTGTGGGGTATGTCCTCCTCAAAAACATATTTTCTATCTGGAAATCAACTACGCTGAACTAAACGACTTTCTCAAAATTTTGATTGGATTTGTTTGGGGGAATGATTGGCGGGGGGGGGGGCTAGTCGCCCTCCAATTACTTTTGACTATTAAAAAGGGCACTAGCCCTTTGAATTTCCAATCGAAAGAGCCTTTTTTGAAGTTTCTACGACAACACCTTTTATAAAAGCCTTATATGCCCTCATGGCATAACTTAAAACCCTTGCCCCGAGGGTTGTAGGGGAGTATCCTCTTAAAAAACATATTTTCCATCTGGAAATGAACTACGTTGAACAAAATGGCTATCTCAAAATTTTGATTGGATGTGTTTGGGGAATGATGGGCGTGGGGGGGGGGGCTAGTTGCCCTCCAATCACTTTTGACTATTAAAAAGGGCACTACCCCTATTAATTTCCAATCGAATGAGCCTTTTTTGAAGTTTCTACGACAACGCCTTCTATATAAACCTTATATGCCCCCTGGGCTTAACTTAAAACCCTTGCCCCGAGGGTTGTAGGGAGTGTGTCCTCCTCAAAAACATATTTTCTATCTGGAAATCAAGTACGCTGAACAAAATGGCGATCTCAAAATTTTGATTGGATGTGTTTAGGGAGAAGGTTGGGGTGGGGGGGGGGCTAGTTGCCCTTCAATCACTTTCGACTATTAAAAAGGGCACTAGCCCTTTGAATTTCCAATCGAATGATCCTTTTCTGAAGTTTCTATGACAACTCCTTCTATAAAAACCTTATATGCCCCCAGGGCATGACTTACAACCCTTGCCCCAAGGGTAATAGGGGAGTGTCCTCCTCAAAAAGATACTTTCTATCAGAAAATCAACTACGCTGAACAAAATGATTATCTCAAAATTTTGATGGGATGTGTTTGGGGCAATGAGGGGCGTCGGGGGGGGGGCTAGTTGCCCTCCAATCACTTTCGACTATTAAAAATGGCACTAGCCCTTTGAATTTTCAATCTAATGAGCCTTTTTTTGAAGTTTCTACGACAACGCCTTCTATAAAACCCTTATATGCCCCCATGCCATAACTTAAAATCCTTGCCCCGGGGGTCGTAGGGGAGTGTCCTCCTCAAAAATATATTTTTTTATCTGGAAATCAACTACGCTGAACAAAATGGCTATCTCAAATTTTGATTGTATGTGTTTGGGGAATGATGGGCGTGGGGGGGGGGGGCTTGTTGCCCTCCAATCACTTTCGACTGTGAAAAAGGTCACTAGCCCTTTGAATTTCCAATCGAATGAGCCTTTTTTGAAGTTTCTACGTCAACGCCTTTTATAAAAACTTATATGCCCCCAGGGCATAACTTGAAACCCCTGCCCCGAGGGTTGTGGGGGAGTGTCCTCCTCAAAAAGTTATTTTCTATTTGAAAATCAACTACGCTGAACAAAATGGCTATCTCAAAATTTTGATTGGATGTGTTTGGGGGAATTATAGGCGTTAAAAATAACCTGTTTTTTTTATTTAATTTCATAAGGACGATACTTTTGTCATCATATGCTCTAAGGGTTTCAACTTGATACCCTCAGCCGTTCCTTAGAAATTGCTGATACACCCTTTCGACTACCATCATGCAAAAAGTGTGTTTTATTGTTTTCAGCATCCCTCCCAACATTTCTTCAAAGCTTCACCTTAATAACCAAAGCCATTTTGGAGACCAAGGATCAAACATGCCCCCTTTTTGCAATAAAAAACCTTATATGTTAACAATGGGCAACTTGCAGAGCTTGCAGCCCTTACCCCAAGGGCTGTGGAGGGTCACCCCCTCCCCGGAGGTACACTTATTAGACCTTTGGACTACTTTGAACAAATGGCTATCTCGAAATTTTGATTGGATGTATTTGGGGGAAAATCCAAATGAAGAGTATCTTGAAAAATAAAATAAATAATAATACATTGAAGCCTGATGACTTTTTACTATTGGAAACTTTATACATATAGAGTTGGACATAACAAATAGTTTGTTTTGATTTAGGATGGTTAAACTGCAATCCTAGAGATTTTTAATGAAGATTTACCCATTGAGGACCATTCTATAGCTAGTCTCTGAACGGTAATTTGCCAAAACAGGCACTAGATAAAAGCAAAATTGGGAAGGAGAGAGGGAATTGGAGGGCGAACAGGCACAAGGGCCCCAATTAGGGCCTTCCAGCCATACATATCGCAATATTTCCATATTAATCAAGGCACAAAAAGTGCACTATCTGAAAATAGGAATTGATGTATTTCAACTTTGAACTTTCTTATTGCAACATTAGCCTTAGATTTGTAATCAACGTGCAGAAAAATCGCTAAATATCAATTTCGGCTGAATTAATGCCGCTACTAATGGCCCTCCAATTTTAAAAACTGAAGATATTTGCATGCCTTTTTTCAAAAATGTTTGGCAAGCTCACCATTTGTTAAATACGAACTTAATGTGTTTAAATTTTTTGGACGTCGATATTTATGATGTAAGACCCTCTAAAGTCAGAGTTATTGAAAGAAATAAAGGTCAAAGTCAAGCCAGATACTGTTAAATACTACTAAACATTGTCAATAATAAGCACGATTAATATTATTGGCTAATTAAAATGAATATGAATTTTTGACCCATAGTACTAAAGTACTACTACAGAAACAATTTATTAAATTATTTGTATCACTATTTAAAAATATACACATAATTTTTGGCAATACATTATATATAAAATGCAGAAATATAAAAAAATGCTCAATACATTGAGAGACACCTCTTTTGCCCTCTACAGCAGTTCTGGCAATGCAGAACATAACATTTATAAGATAAACATTAGGTATTTACAGGGTTATTAAAATTACATTTAGAAATGAATTTGACATAACTATGTCCATTTTACGAAAAGGGGAGAAAAGGGGCCATTACGAAAATGGAAGTATTACAGCTCAGAGTCGGAGCAATTATGTTTAAAGTTTCGGTAGTTGGGGTCAGATATGAAGTCGGTATATTGAAAATGTCTAGAGTCGGAGTCGATATAACTTACAACCTACTCCAACGCCCTGGATGGATGCAAGTTACATCCTTCATCGCTTGAGTCAGGTGAGATTTCATCCGCCTTTAACTTCTCTATAATTGATCACTAAGCTCTGAACTTTCAAAAACCATTTTCAGGCCAAGACAAACAACATCATCCTTAGATATGAGTGAAGATTTGATGCTTAGATAGTATTTGACTAACAGCACAAAAAAGGAATTAAACAAACAGAAAAATGGATAGAAAAACTCACTGTCCATGTCGGCAAAAACAAGTGGTGATTTCCCTCCAAGCTCAAGAGAAACTCTTTTCAGATTTGATTCAGCAGCGTAGTTCATAATAGATTTACCAACCTGAAACAAACAGAAGTCTGTAAGAACCCTGTAAATTGATCTTTTATCAACTGATTATAGAATCAGTTATCTTTCCTTTAAACTCTTAATTAAACATGAAGCATGGAGGAGGGTTGTGGATCTCAATTAAGAAAGAAATGTTGAGAATGAGAGATCTTACTTATTGAATAACAAATCCTGACACAGTTGGAAGATACTATCAAAGGCTGCTAACAAACGTTTTACCAATTAAGATACGTTCTTTTCTTCCCTCTACCGCTATTTTCCTTCACCAAGAGATTAAAAATTGTTTAGCATATTGAGCTTTCTTTAAACATTTAAGAACAGATAACTCGTATTTATTCATAAGATCATTTTTTTTTCGGGTAACAACTTATTTGTAAAGCATACCTTCGTCACTTATATTCTATCTTTTTCCTTTGAATGTCACAACTGAGACATAATTAGCCTTAATAGGGGAGATTTACAGACGAAAAATATAGAGAAAAGAAACTCAGAAACATGAAACAGATATATGTCCTAGATATTTCTCCTTGCGCAGATTGTCTTTTAAAGTCTTAATTTAAATCTATGAAGTGTAAACTCAAAATGAGGAGATTTATACAAATTGAATCTACGAAAAAGCCAAAAAAACTTTTGGAAAGTAAGAGACTACTTTTTAAACTAAAATTCTGAACAGCGGATGACTGAATAAGCATTGAATCATAAAAAAAAACACAACACCAATTTGTTTTACTAACGCTAGGTACGCACAAACGTGAAAAAAAGGAAAAAAAAAATAGGAAGCAACGAGAAAATGTGTGAGAAAGAATTAGGTAAAGAGAGATAGATAGAAACAAGGATGAAAAAAGTACTAAATGATATGAATTTACCTTGCAATTACGTTATATCGGCTAAAACTAAAATTTGAGCAATTTTAAGGGAATAACATTCCTATGATACAAATAAAACAATAAAAACTAATATTTCGTGGTTGAATAATATTTATTTCCATCCCCTATTCTATAAATTTAATAGCGTTGACAACTCAATTATGTTACTACAACTACAACAGATTCCCACAAACTGAAGAAAATGTCAGCTCCTAATTCATGTCCAAAATAGTAATGTTTATACGATCAGCAGTGCTAGCAATTATCAATTTTACTAAGAAGTTTTGAACAATTCCGTTAAAGAAAGAACCATATAAAAGCCAACTACAATTGTGTCCCGTATATAGCATTAAAGTAGATCAAGGGTACCAAGTCTAAGCAACTAGAATTGAAACCTGTGTGACCTATTACAGTTTGAAGGATCAATAAACAACATTGAGACCTGAATAAGACTTAAGCCCATTCTTTTAATACATTGTTATTTTTTCCAAAAATATATTTTAGAAATAGTTCAGTAAAAATTGACACAAGAAAGCGTTTCGCAAAGATGTTAGTAAATATTTCAGCTTATTATATTGGAAGATTCAGTGCTAAAGTTTAACCCTGAACCCACTCTACCGCAAATTTGCAAGACTTTTAGTTTCTTCTGTCAAAAGTTTCTTCTTCATTTTTCCTGAATTTTTCGAAGCACCCATGTTTCAGAGCTAACCTATTTGAATGTAATATGCTGACGTCTGCACAACATACCTTGCTTTGTAAACTGTTAAAATACTTCAAACACCACAAATTCCCACTATCAGCCAAGAGCCTAGCCAACTATACCTGCACACAGAGCATAGAAATCGACATCTATCAACTTATATTTGAACTCCTAGAGTCGAAAGATCTGCTGAAAGATATCTGAATATATCTAATAAATATGAGGCAATCAAGCCAGTAGCTCTGTAGCCCACAGAGTGAAGCAAAAGGAAAAGGGCTAAATACTTTTACTGAAAAGCCCGCCTGCTGTTAAATAGAAGAAGAAGAACCATTATGAATATCGAAAAAGACATAAGAAGAAGAAGACATAAAATCGAAATATATTTTCTTGTGATTATTATCTCTTCTAATCAGCAGTTGTACTAAACCAATTCTACTCAAGTCATCCTCACGGCTATACTGTGGTGTATGTCCTCCCCATAGTATAATGCAGACGGTTTGATATCATCTATTTTCTATTCTTGTTTTAGTTTTATTTTTGTGTTTAAAGCTTTTTCCATTAGGCAATGATTAGAAGTCCTCAAAAAAAAAAGTCCCCCCAGATCACAAATCAAATTCCAGTGAGAGTGTCATAGTGAAAGATACCCATCCTGGCTGGTCAAGCACGCTATCTCAAAGTTCTAATGATAGCTCCAATTCGGAGAATAGGACAATGATAAGTGTAGGGGCTAATGTAACCATAAATGATGATAATGGGTTTCAAGAGGTCCTCTCTAGAAGTTCTAAAAAAGGAAAAAAATCTCCCCAATTAAAAGCATTTCCCCTCTCCCTGCCCAAGATCCTCCCTCCAAAAACTTAGGAATTTACCTTAAAATTACTCCCACTACCCCCTTTGAAATAAAAATTATCACTGCAATAAGAGTTGCAATTTTTAAATTGCTAAAATCAATGTTCTCTCTTAACATTAACCGTGATGGATAATGTTAGAAGATCAGAAATCAGCAGATACAATAATTAACCTTAAATCCCTTCTGAATAACCCAATTATTGCATCTAATTGGAAACCAAAACAATCACCAACAAAAATAGTAGTTTATAATGTTCCCCCAGAGATATCTACTCAGGAGTTAAAAGAAGGACTGTCAGATAGGGCTGGAAACACAATCCCAGTTGAGGATGTTACCCAACTTGGAAAACCCAACTCTAATGGCCTAAAAACTAGTAGATCCTTCTTATTCACACTGAAGGATAAAATTGATATCCCAGAAAAATTATTCCTATTTGGGCAAATCAAACCACACAAGGAATACAAACCTAAACCTATCCAGTGTCAGAAGTGTTTCAAACTGGGACACACAACAAACAAATGCAATGAAATTCTCCAAGAGTGTAGTAATTGTAAATCTTTCCATCCTAAAGAGCTGACAACTTTCAACAACACTCAGCCTACATGCATATATTGCAAATTCCCTCATGAATCTACAAATAAATCATTATGCCCTGCATACAAGATAAGAGCTCTAACACTCCAAATATCAACAGAGAAGGCCATCCCATACCCCTTTGCAGCAATGGAAGCAAATGCTGCCCAACGATACAAAACAAAGCCTGTAATGAAACCAACCGAAGCCCCGATATCTATTACCCCCACTGCATCCAGCATCCCATCGCCACCCCCATCTTCTCCTCCCCCACGCTCCCAGCCCGCGCAGCCGGACTCACCCCGCCCCCCCGCTTCCTTTTCCGGTGAGATGAGGCCAGCCTCGCCCTCCCTCCCAAGAAGAAACAAACCAGAAACACTACCAGGAATCAATCCCTTAACCAACAAACAGGATTTACTAACAAAAATGCAATCCCCAAATATATGCTTATTCATTCTAAACTGTAATGCAGTTCAGAACATGAACATACATATACTACAGAAAACAAAAATTATTGCAGAATTGGCAAAAATCTACATCCCAGATGATATGCTCATTCAAGCAAAAAAAGATCTTGCTTTAGTTTTAACAAAGCTGAACATTGATACACAGTCATATGAAGAATAAATCAACAACACATTATTTATCAATTCTCCAATGGAATGTAAAATCACTCACAGAAAATAAGCTAAATGAACTAATATCATTTATGAATAATAATTCAATTAATATTGCTTGCCTCCAGAAAACTCATTTAACCCAAAATCAACAAATTAAGTCTCTGGAATATACTATCCTGAGAAAGGATAGATCTTCAGAGAGAAAAGGAAGTGGGGTAGCTTTATTAGTTAATAATAATATAAAATTTTGTGGCATCAATTTTCCAGATTTTGAAAATGATGTTCATGTAATTGGTATAAGTGTTTGGCTGAATAATTTAAAAACCTACATAATAAGCTTTTATAACCCTAATGGCCAAACTACAGATGCCAAGGATTTCTTTAATTATATAAATAATTCTAATATGTTAAAAAATATCAGTATTTGTGATGATTTCAATGCCCACAGCCTTTTGTGGGGGAATAAACCAGCAAATAAAGCTGGTAAATTTATTGAGCATATGACTTCAAATAATAATGAATTAGTTGTTGCTACCCCTCCAAACCTGAATACTTATTTCAACCCCAAAAGTGGCAATTTCTCCACAATTGACCTACAAATTGTGTCTTTAAATTTTTTGAACAAAATTTACAAAAATAAAATTGATACTCTATGTACAGACCACTTTGCTATAGTTTGCTCCCTAAATGAACCTGCTGAAACTTTATCTCATACATCCAAATATATCAACACTAAAGTAAATTAGTCTATTTTCCAAAATAAGATAAATGATGAAATTACAAGTTTCACCCAAAGTTCATTCATTTCTAACACAACAGTTGACACACATGCTGAAGCGTTGACATCTTTACTAATAAATACAGCTAATCATGCTATCCCCAGGACAACACCTAAGAAAACATTCCCTAAACAAATTCCTAAAGCATGGTGGACAAATGAGTGCCTAAATAAATGGAGGATAAAAAAGGCAGCTAGGACAGAATTCACAAAAAAAAAAACACCTACTACATATTTAAAAAAATTACAAGCAGAATCTAATCTAAAAAGGACTATAATAGAAGCTAAATATAAATACTGGAATAATTTTGCAAATAATCTCTCCAGAGAAACAAATGAGCCAATTATACATAAAGTCATAAGCCACATATGTGGGAAAAAGACTTCTCCCAACTCACTCCTGTATGAGCTTATACATAATAATACCCATTATGACAATGATAATGAAAAGGCTAACCTATTTGCAACTCTTTTTGTTAATAAGCTAACATCAAATAATCAAAGCAAACTGTCCACAATTCCTATGAACCCTTGTTACCAACCACGCCCAGGATCCGAGTACATAACTAATCCATTTTCAATCCAGGAATTGAATAATGCAATACATCATATTAGGTCCAAAACTAGCAGTAGCTATGACAATATACACCCTACATGGATAAAGAATCTCACACCTTCATACAAACAAGAACTGCTAAATTGTTATAATTACGCTTGGGCATCTTCTAGGTTCCCCAATATATGGAAATGTTCGTCCCTCCTACCAATCCTAAAGAAAAATAAACCAAAAGATAACCCTGAGTCTTATAGGCCCATAATGATTACACCTGTGATGGGGAAAATAATGGAGAAAATGATTTATCACAGACTCCTCTGGTTTGTTGAGAAAAATAACATGATCCCACACACTCAAACTGGATTCAGGAAATACCACTCCTCAACAGATGCTTTCATTTTGCTAACAAATGCAATAAATGAATCTTTCTCAAAAAATAATATCCTAGTGGCAGCTTTCCTAGATTTTGAAGGAGCTTATGACAATGTGAACCACCAAATCCTTTTAAATAAACTTGCAAACCTTGGAGTACCTCCTAAGCTAGTATCCTTTATTAAATCGTTCATAGAAGTGCGAAGTTTCATTGTTTGTGTTGGTTCAGCCTCTTCACCCCAAAAGACAATATCCAATGGCCTACCTCAGGGAGCAGTCCTCAGTTGCCTCCTTTTTGCCCTATATCTCTGGGACATGAACCTACCCCACACGAATCTACAATATGCTGATGATCTGGTGCTATGGTCATCTGGCAACACCTTTCAGATAGCACAGTCAAATCTGCAAAAGTCACTTTTCCAGTTTGAAAAATTCTCTCAACATTCAGATTTACCCATTGCACCCACCAAGTCAAAAATAATCCAATTTCACCGGAAGCGAAACCATGTTAATGCAAAACTAACTCTAAATAAAACAACTATTCCGGAAGATAGTAATATTAATTACCTAGGTCTCATGCTTGACCAAAAACTTAATTTCCACCTCCACATTTCAAACACAATAAAAAAATGTTATAGAAAAGCAAATATGCTAAAAAGACTTCTTTCCACACCCTGGGGTTGTAAGGAGAAAACCTTAATCCAGTTTTATAAATCACATATAAGACCCCATATTGACTATGGGCTCGTGTGCAAAGACCCAGATGCAAAAAATTGAAACAACACAAAATGATATAATACGTCTCATATTTGGTCTTAGGAAACCCACAAGCACCAAGTTTCTGCTTATGGAGAGTGGATTAACAACAATAAGAGAGAGACGTAGCTTTCTCTTGATAAAACATCTTACAAAAATTGAATCAAATAGCTCACACACATTACATAATTGGTTAAGAAATCCAGCCATGTATAGAGGTATTGCAGATGAGTATGCCAATATTCAAAAAGTTCCCTGTACCAGCAAAGTCTATTGCACCTACTTTCCCCCAATCCCCCCCATGGAATTGGTCATTTCCCATAATAAATACTGAATTTTCAAAATGGAATAAAGATTTAACCCCCATTGCTTGTGTTCAGAAAAAAATTTGCAGAACTTAATACAATTACCTATAAAAATCACTTCCAAATATTTGTTGATGGGTCAAAATTGGATGAGAAAGTTGCAAGTGGTGTTTTCCTTCCTCACCTGAAAATTGCAATGGGAGAGAGATTATTTAATAATTTATCTATAATGTCTGCTGAGTTAAATGCCATAATCATGGCATTAGAACACCTTAAGCAAAACCAACCTTTGATTGAAAATTCTAATAATATTATCATCTATTCCGACTCTTTATCAAGCCTTGAGTTGCTGGCCTCAGCTCCTCAATATAAGTTGGACATTGACACTTATCATTGTCTCAGTATTATTGATAATCTTGCTTCAAGTGGCATAAAAACTTACTTTCAGTACATTCCTAGCCACTCTGGCATAAGTGGTAATCATCAGGTTGATGAAATAGCAAAAAATGCTATAAATATTGACCAGCCAAGTGGGAGCCCAATCCCGATTAGAGATATTTACTGATGGAGGCTATCAGATATTAATTTTAATAAGATTAATCCTTTCCTTTTCCCCTTTCCCAATAAGTGTCTTTCTAAAATTTATCATAGAATTTGTTCTGGAACAAATGGACTAAATTTCCTTGCATTCTCATATAAGCTTTCTAATTCAAGTGGTTCAATTTCCCTGTCCCCTCTTTGCAGGCATTGTAATATGAATAATGAAACAATTGACCATTGCCTATTTGAATGTAATATGCTGACGTCTGCACAACATACCTTGCTTTCTAAACTGTTAAAATACTTCAAACACCACAAAATCCCACTATCAGCCAAGAGCCTAGCCAACTATACCTGCACACAGAGCATAGAAATCAACATCTATCATCTTATATTGGAACTCCTAGAGTCGAAAGATCTGCTGAAAGATATCTAAATTATCTAATAAATATGAGGCAATCAAGCCAGTAGCTCTGTAGCCCACAGAGTGAAGCAAAAGGAAAAGGGCTAAATAGTTATACTGAAAAGCCCGCCTGCTGTTAAATAGAAGAAGAAGAAGACATATTTAGTTTCAGTTATGTTAAGATATTGCTATTTTGAAAATATAAAAAAGCCTTCTATACGGTATCCCTAAAAAAAAAACATTCGGTTCAGCTACAACCTGGTTCGATGTAGTCTTTACTACAATCTTTAAATCAGATACTTGGACCCTTAAGCTCTCAAAATATATCTATACACAAATAATTTTTGCCAAACATTATATAAAAGTAGGCCTAAAATTAAAAACTTAATGTGTCTTACAGCTGTAGATCCCGTAAATGCCACTTTACTGACATCCATATGAGATGCCAAAGTGGCACCTGCAGTTGGCTGAAATCCAGGAACAACGTTGATAACGCCATCTGGAAATCCAGCCTAAAAAGGACTTGAATTAATAAACCACCTTATGATGCAGAGAAGAGGAGGATGCTGAAAGTTTTTCTTAAGTAGGTTTTTCTTAAATAAGTACTGACTTTTTTCACCTACCCCCAGGGGTGGGAATACCTTGTTGTGTTTGGTAAGTCAGTCTTGTTGGTTGTGTTCTTCTCAGAAGGATCAAACACACTTTTGTTCCTATTAAAACTTTAGGATCATCAGCAATTAGCTTTAAGTTATTTATGATTGAGTTATTTATGATTTAAGACGGTTATTGGTGATGTGATCGAGATTATTTGTGATCAAGTTATTGTGATAGGCGTTAGTGATTGAGCATCTATGACATTTGAGTCCCTGTATCAAAAAGTGAGTATTTAAATTTTATACGACTATTTTTTCAATAAGTAGAGATTCATTTCTGTTCGACTCACGCAAATACTTTAGGTTTATGTTCGTAGTTGAAAGGGAGTTACATTAATACGAGACTCGTTTTAATTTATTTAGGTATGGATTACATAGACAAAAACAGTGCATCTAAGGACCGAACGGCCGGTGTCATTAAAAATTTTTCAGATTTAGAAGCAAAGACCGCAAATAACTTGTTGCTTTAAAAAAAAAATTAAAACTAGACCATTTATTGGCCAATTTGACCATGTCCGTAAAAAATTACTGTAGAAAAGTATCTGTATATATATATTAAAAAAAAAAAAAAAAATAGTCCCTAGTTATTGAATTCAAGAATTTGATATTCTTGACCCTTTAACCTTTGCTCAGATCCTTTTGCAATCATCGCTATTTTTTTTTAAATATATTCTAGAAATAGTTCATTAAAAATTGACACAAGAAAGCGTTTCGCAAAGATGTTAGCAAATACTTCTGCTTATTATATTGAAAGATTCAGTGCTAAAGTTTAACACTGCAACTCACTTTACCACAAATTTCCAAGACTTTTAGTTTCTTCTGTCAAAAGTTTCTTCTTCATAAAATGAACATGTGGAAACCGAATTGGACTTGATTAGACGTAGGACGAGCTTGGCTCCATATGAATGGCCAAAGCCCATGATATTTGGTAATCTCAGCCTTCCTCCATTAGACATGGTCTAGACATCTTAACTTTTCTTTCATTATAGTCATGGAAGGATTGATCGAACAGTTTTTTCATAGTTTATTCTTTTAAATACGGCCAGCCAAAAGAGTGCTAAAGATTATTCTTAGACGATTCCTCTGCAAAACACTTCCTGAATTTTTTCATAGCACCCATGTTTCAGAGCAAACATTATGAATACCGAAAAACACATATTTAGTTTAAGTTATGTTAAGATATTGCTATTTTGAAAATATAAACAAGAGCTCTATACGGTATCCCTGAAAAAAATCATTTGGTTCAGCTACAACCTGGTTCGATATAGTCTTTACTAATATCTGTAAATCAAATACTTGGACACTTAAGCTCTCAAAATGTATCTATACACAAATAATTTTTGCCAAAAATTATATAAGAGTAAAATTAAAAACTTAATGTCTCTTACAGCTGTAGATCTCGTAAATGCCACTTTACTTACATCCATATGAGAAGCCAAAGCGGCACCTCCAGTTGGCCCAAAACCAGGAACAACTTTGATAACGCCAACTGGAAATCCAGCCTAAAAAGGACTCAAATTAATAAACCACCTTATGATGCAGAGAAGAGGAGGATGCTGAAAGTTTTTCTTAAGTAGGTTTTTCTCAAACAAGTACTGACTTTTTTTTACCCAGCCCCAGGGGTTGGGGATACCTTGTTGTGTTTGGTAGTTCAGTTTTATTGGTTGTGTTCTTCTCAGACGGATCAAACACGCTTGTGTTCCTTTTAAAATTTTACGACCATCAGCAATTAGCTTTAAATTATTTATGATTGAGTTATTTCTGATTTAAGACGGTTATTGGTGATGTGATTGAGATTTTTCGTGATCAAGTTAGTGTGATAGGTGTTAGTGATTGAGCATCAATGATATTTGAGTCCCTGTATCACAAAGTGAGTATTTAAATTTTATACGACTATTTTTTTAATAAGTAGTGATTCATTTCTGTTCGACACACGCAAATACTTTAGGTTTATGTTCGTAGTTGTAAGGGAATTAAATTAATACGAGACTCGTTTTAAGTTATGTAGGTATGGATTACATAGACGAAAACAACGCATCTAAGTACCGAAAAGCCGGTGTCATTAAAAATTGTTCAGATTTAGAAGCAAAGACCACAAATAATTTGTTGCTTCAAAAAAATTAAAACTAGAGCGTTCATAGGCCAATTTGACCATGTCTGTAAAACCTCTGCTCATATCCTTTTGCAATCATCATTGTTTTTAGAAAATAGTCGCTCTTACTATGTGAACTTAAGAGCTAGTTAAAGGCTTAGGACTTAAAATCTTCTATAATGTTAAAAGTGCAATTTGTTAGTTTTACCTCTGCAAGGTTGATTAAATGGTAACTCACCTTGCTCCTCGGTGTACAACAGAACCTAGATTCGATAATAAATGTAAAGAGGAAGACTTATGATAAACACTGATTGTTCTGTCTTCTCTAGAAATGAGTTATTTCCAGCACTACCGGTCAGGCATCTTACTCTACTATTACTGATGCTACCAACGAATCATCGCAGCACAAAGCAGTGTGAGGCCAACACAGCTGCAACGCTCATCTTCCACCCTAAAATGTTCAGAGCTTCACTCTTTACTCTCTTCCATGAAGTTCCCCCCTCCCCCACGAGGTTGATCAGAGGATCTTGCTGATAAGTATGAAAAAATGGCGGCCTATGAACATACTTTTTTGTACTTGGCATCCACTACAGGAAAAAAACATGAATAGCACTACTCGACAAAATTCCCCTTTCCGTCCTCAAATTTCCTTGTGAAATACATCTATTTGGCCCTCAAACATCCTCATCCAGCTTGTTGCGTTGAACTTTGTAGGCTTCGACACTTTCATATGAGGAAACAAGCATTAAGTTTTAAAATATATGGTTACCTTTCCTAATATGACCAGAATCTGTACTCAGTCTTAGAACTGATTTTTTTTTGTCTTTGTGTGTTTAGTAGTTGTATCTCTATGTATACTATTTTTTTTTAAGATTTTTTTTTTGTTGAGAAAGGCTCCCGGACGTGGGGCCAAAATATTCGGAGTATTTTTTAATTAAGTATGTATTTTATTGTTATTTATTCACTGCTTTATTAAAATTGAAACCCGTTTTTTCTCGTTTAATTTTTGGTAAACGGAAAAGCAGTATGGTCTAAGAAATTAGTTTCCAAGTCATGCCAGGGAATCTTCTTCCCCCTCCGCCCATTTAAAATATCCCAAAAAAACTTTTATCCCTACAGAGCACCTCCCCCCCCCCCACCAAATAAAAAGAAAAAAACATATTCCCCAAAAATAAATACTATATATAAGCAATAGGAAAATTTCGTAGCTTAAAGCCCTTTCCCCAGGGACTAGTAGAGGTCAAACTCAGCAAAAAAATTAGACCAGGGACTATTAAACCAATACTCAGCAAGAATAGAATCAAATATTCAACCAAGCAGAAAACTTCCACAAATCAGCATCAATAAATAAATGAAACCCAAAACGAACAGAAATTACAATAAATAACCGAGTCAAACTCAAAACGAGGAGAAGTTAGCATGAGTAGGCAAACAACCCCTATGCCTTCTCAAGGAAAGAACATAATTTCACTTTACTGAATTTTTTTTTGAATGTTTTCACTTTTATAACTTTAGTAAATGAAAAATTATCTAAGATGTTAAGGAATAAATATCAGCATATGTATATTAAACTGAAAATGTACATTCATTTGTATTTTTTTCAGTAAAGCACAAATTATGTTCTTTCCTTGAGAACCAATAGAGGTTGAGAGTCCTGCTCATGGTAATTTCTGCTCGTTTTGAGTTTGACGCGGTTATTTTTTAATTCCTGTTCGTTTTGGGTTTCTTTTATTTATTGATGCTGATTTGTAGTAGTTTTCCGCTTTGTAGATTATTTATTATATTTTTGATCTTTTTTCGTTTAAACCTCTGAGGGGGCTCATTTGATTGGTAATTAGAAGTTCTACTTGCCTTTTTAACAGTCGAAAGTGACTGGAGGTCAACCAGCCCCCCCTTCTCCTCCGTACACCAATCATTTCCCTAAACACATCCAGTCATAATTTTTTAGATAGCCATTTTGTTCAACGTATTTGAAAGGTTCAGAAATTATGTCTTTGAGGATGACCCACCCCCTCCACATAGTCCTCAGGCCAAGGGTTATAAGTTACGCCCGGGGGCATAGAAGTTTTTATATAAATGATGGTCGTATAAGCTTCAAAGAGCATTGAACTGGTAATCAGAAGTTATAGTGCTCTTTTTAAGAGTCAAATTGAACAGAGGGAAAATACCCCCCCCCCCTACACACACACACGTCGTATTTTACCAAACAGAATATGATAGAAATTTTAAGATGACCATTTGTTGTCTTAGAAACTTCGAAAAGGTTTAATTGAGTTGGTAGTTGAAAGAGATAGTGGTATCTTTAATAGTCAAAAGTGATTGGAGGGCAACCATCCCCTCCACGCCCATCATTTCCCCAAAAACTTCCTATCAAAATTTCGAGATAGTTATTTTGTTTGATGTAGTTTCAAAATACAGAGATTCTGTCTTTGAGGATGAGGACCCCCTCACAGTCCTCAGGGCAAGGGTTGTAACTTATGCCCAAAATACATTGAAGGTTTTTATGGAAACGGTGGTTATATAAACTTGAAAGGGGCTCATTGGATTGCAAATCGGAAGTTTAAGTGCCATTTTTGAGAGTCAAATTCACCGTAGGGCAGCTATATCCCCCCCTCCACGTCATATTTGAAACTCAGAGAGGAAAGAAAATAACAAAAAAAAACATTCAAAAAAGGTGAAAAAACGGGGATTTTGTCAGCCAGTGGCGAACTATGAAGAATAAGAAATAAGCAAATATTTCGACGAGGACCTCCACCGAGTCGTCCTCATTGCTAAACAAAAGAAAGAAAAAAAAAGAAACCAACGAAAATCGAACCTTTTGAAGTTTACTGGCCAACTACAGAACAGAAACTAAATAAGAACCAGGTTGGAATCAATGAAAAATAAATCTACCAAGATGATTGGGCAATAATCCTTTGTTTTGCTATAGCTTAGGCTGGCCTACAAATTCGTTCATCATTTGATGTGCAAATACGTTCTCTCAAATGATACCGGGTGAAAATATTGATTGAGTCCTTCAAAATCACCCTGTCGTAAATTGGGCTTAATGAAATATCTCCAGTATCTCTATTTATTGCTAAATTTCGGTTCATGTATTTTTTTTATCTCAATTACCTCTTTAAAAGCTTGTGGTTAAAATTTATTCACGTCATATTTTCCCCCAAATGCATCTGATAGAAATTTTGAGATAGCCATTTGTTCAAAAATAGTCCAAAGATCTCATAAAACAGCCTTTGGGGTTGACACCCCCCCCCCCCCGAGTATGGGGGTAAGGCTTGTAAGTTATGCCCCAGGGGCATTTGAGGTTTTTATGAAGAGTTGGTCTTATGAACTTTAGAGGAGGCTCATTTGATTGGAAAGACATAGTTCTAGTTCCATCCCTGATATCCTCTTTTCCCCAAACACATTCGATCAAAATACCAATGTAGCCATTTCGTAACCAGTAGTCCAAAGAGAATATAACAATTTCTTCAGTAATCAAATATAAGAAATATTTAGGCGAACGTTGAACTAAATGAAAACAAACTATGAGCATGTGGACTTTCAAAACGGTGACAAAGCAATATCTCAAGAATAACTTATAGTATTAACTTAGACCTTTAAGAGTAAGTTGTGGGGGATTTTGAACTAGCCAGAAGGCACTATGTTTATACTTTTAATACTACAACTACAGAACTGTAACTGTAACTAATGACGCTAATAACTTAAAGAGCATTAAGATGAAACATCTAGGAAGTGTTTAGGGGGCGTTCCAATTAAATGAAAAAACCGTATACATGCAGGTTTTGAAAAAGACATATAAGCAATATCGTAGGTATTACCAGTCTATAATAGCTAGAAATAGCATTGAAACATTTAAAGAAGCTAATTCGATTCAAAATTAAAAGTTCTAGCGTCCTTTCTAAGAGTAAAAAGAGACTGGAGGGCAATCAGCCAGTCTCTCGAGCCGATGTATTTCCCAAACACATTCAGTCAAAATTTTGAGACAGCTATTTTGTTCAGCATAGTAGAACGGTCCAGCAACTATATCTTTAGGGATATTGGGCATGTCAACCCCCCCACCACAATTATGGAATTGGCCCATTATGCTTATTAACTAAATTCTAATTTAAAGCAATATCAAAAGGCATTGTGTTTGCGGTTGCCAATAAGACACTTCAGCAATATATTGAGCACGACTGGGGGTATTAAGTTAAAGCTTTCGGGGTTACTACTATTACTACTTCTGCTCTTACAATTTAAATAAATAGATTGCAAGTGTATATAGGTTGTCAAAGAGCATAGATAGAATTTTTGGGGAATAATATCATGTTTTATTTTTTCGGATCAAATTGAGGAGTTATAAAATTAAATTAAAAAATACTATTTGTGTCAGGATTAAAAGGGTGTCTAAAAAGTTTCTCCCAACATACGAATAGCGAGCCAAGCTGTGGATTTGTATAAAAAAAAAACCGTAAAGACATAAATATTTTTTTTTTCAAGAAAATGACTATGACAATAAAAAACGAACAGAAATTAATCTAAAAAAAAACTTTTTCCGAAAAACAAGTTTTTCAAAAAAAAGTAAAGATGTTCATTAAACCAAAAATGGTCAGAAATGAAGTAATGTAATCGTCCAAGCGTTAAACTACCACAAATCACTATCAATAAATAAATAAAACTCAAAACGAACAGAAATTAGAATAAATAGCCGAGTCAAACTCGAAACGAGCAAAAATTAACATGAGTAGCCTAGGGCTGATAACCCCCATGCCTTCTCAAAACCAGAACATAATTTGCGCTTTACTGAAAGCAAAATATGTTTAAATCTTTTCACTTTTTTTTTACTTAAGCAAAAAACTTTTTTTTATTCCCTTTTTTAATTTTAAGGAATAAATATCAATATATGTATATTAAACTGACAATCCATGGTCATGTGTTTCTTTTTGTTTTTGTTTTATTATTATAAAAGCCTAAACTATGTTCTGGTCCTGAGAAGGCATGGGGGCTGTCAGTCCTAGTAATGTTAATTTTTGCTTGTTTTGAGTTTGACTCGGCTATTTATTATAATTTATATTCGCTTTGAGTTTCATTTATTTGTTGATAGTGATTTTTGGTAGTTTTACGCTTGGAAGATTATTTGACTTTATTTCTGCCCATTTTTGGCTTAATCAAGCTTCTTACTTTTCTTTGAAAAACTTGTTTTGTGGATTTTTTTTTTAATTAACAAAAATATTAGAGAACGTCATTCAGCCAGGGGGGAGGCTGGCACCCCTTGCCTTCTTATGGGTGCCCATGCCCTGGGCTATGGAAGTTTATGTCAACTCTGGGGGCATTGTTATACGATATTTGGTCTACTTTGGACCAAACGACCATATCCAAATTTCTATCGGATACATTTGGAGAAAAGAGGGCGTGGGGGGGGGGGGGGCAGCTCCTCTCTGGTAACTTCTGAATTTCCGACCAAACGAGCGTCCTACAGAATTTGTACAACCACCCCTTCCATAAGAATCTTATATGCTCCCGGGGAATAATTCACAACCCTTGTACATAGGTACTGGGGGTTGTGTCAACCCTGAAGGCATTTTTGTATCATCTTTGGACTATTTTAAGCAAGGTGGCTACGTCAAAATATTGATCTGATGAATTTGGGGAAAAGAGGGCTTGAGGGACTAGTTCCCCTCCGATCAATTTCGACTATTAAAAAAGGGACAAGAACTTTCAATTTCCAGTCAAATGAGCCTCCTCCAAAGTTTTTACGGTCACTCCTAACATAAAAACCCTATATTCCCAAGGGGCATAACTTACAATACTTGCCCCGGGATCTAGGGGATTCTGTCAATCCTGTTGGCATTGTTATATGATCTTCTCCTTCAGTCACTTTTGACACTTAAAGAGAGCAACCACTTTCAATCTCAAATTAAATCAGCCTCCTCCAATGCTTATACAACCGCCCTTTCCAAAAAACCTTATATGGCTCGGGTCATAACTTACAACCCTTGCCCCGTGGCTCTGGGGTGTTATAGAAACCCCAAAAGCTTTGTTATATGATCTCTGAACCGATTTCAACAAAATAGTTGTCTCAAATTTTTGATCGGATGGATTCAGGGAAAAGAGGGTGTGGGGGGCTGCTTGCCCTGTGATCACTTTTAACTCTAAAAAGGGAACTAGAACTTTCAGTTTCCAGCCAAATGAGCCTCCTCAAAAGTTTATTTGGTCACCCCTTTTATGAACTCTATTTGCCCCTGGAGAACATATTTCATCCCTTGCACCCGAGCTCCGGGGTTTATTGTCAACCCCGAAGACACTCCTAAATGATCTTTGGACTACTTTGAACAAAATGGCAATCTCAAAATTTTCATCGGGTTCACTTGGGGAAAAGTGGGTGCGGGAAGGGTGGCTTGCCCTCTGATCACTTTGACTCTTAAAAAGAAAACTAGAACTTTTAGTTTCCAATCATATGAGCCTTCTCTGATGTTTGTACGACCATCCCTTCAATAAAAAGCTTATATACCCTCTGGCTATAACTTACAACTCTTGCTCCCAGGCTGGGTGGTTGTTCAAACCATGGAGGCATTATGATATGATCTTTGAATTGTTTTGAACAAAATTGCTATTTCAAAATTTTAGATCTGATGCATTTTGAGAAAAAAAAAGGGGGGGTAGTTTCCCTCCATAAAGTTTTGTCTCTTAAAAAGAGAACCAGAACTCTCAATTCCTAATCAAATGAGCTTCTTCCAACATGTATATGTCCCCCCGTTCTATATGAAGTGACTCTGGAAAAAAAAAAAACATTGAATGGTTGCAGCCTTAACTAATATAAAAGTATAAAAACAAATATCAGAACCAACATTTCCGACCAGAGTGAATCATCTGCGAAAAATACACAATCAAATCCATTTTAGTTGTTTGAAAACCAAAGTAATGCTTGATTTCCATTAACATAGATAAAAATCATGCGTTAGCCTTGTGTAGAGAAACTCATGTACTTCACAGGATGTCGAAATCATGGTCGAACGAACAATAATTGATAGCAAACAAACTCCTCATGTGGCACATGTGGAAGAGACGAAGATATACATCCATAAAATATTGCTCCTGATCCTTACCACAAAAATTGTAATGCAAAGGGACAAAATGGGGCTGAGAAAACAATACCTCACTTATTATCAACGAATTAATATTCTGAGTATCTCATCTGAGCAAAATATACTTTTTTTGATTGATGATAACCGAAATTACAAATCAAATCACAATCAGCTTATTGACACTCGTGCAAAACTCAAAGCAAGAGAATATAGACTCCCCCTTAAATTTTTACCGGGAAGGGGAGAATTTTTTAAGGTTTTTACACACTTTGCATAAAGGAAATGGTTGATATGCACACAAGTAGTGGCTTAATATCACAATCGCTGTTATCTAGTCATATTTTGATAATAACCCATTAAAAAGACAATCCTGTTGCTTCAAGGAAACTGACTGGAGACTACTTCAACAAATCCGCTAATGTTCTGGATGTACTGTTCTCTATGTTTAAAGTATGGTTTGAAAAAATGTTTGTTTGCAGCCTGATTTTTTTTTTAAACAATGCTGCAAAAAATTTTTTTTTTTAGACAGCTTTAATATCAACAGGCAAGGTTTTAAGCACCAACATTGCTGAAAGGAGACACATTGTTTCCCAGATAGAGTGACAGGAAATCTGATTGACTGCATGGTAATATTCAAAAGAAGTCAGATATAGTTGATCACGGTGTGATTCTAATTCAGACAACAGGCTGCTTACATACCCAAGATAAATTTCAGACTAAAGAAACTTCCCAAGAGCATAAAATATTGTTGGCTAAACTTCCGCCTGGAAAATTTCAAACATTTTGGAAAAAGCCCCTGGCCTCACAACTTTGCCTAAATTGTTTACCTACCTGATTGCACACCCTACGCAATATTTGAGGCCAAAACTATCCTCTAGGCTGAAAAAAGATAATAAGCACAGGGTCGTTTAATATATTATTTGGCCATTTGAGTAGAACTATCTGTGTTACTACAAGTCTGACCGCACCAATCGAGAAACTTGTAAACATTTAAAAGGGCAAGTGTAAAAAGGAATCAAAAGCCACCACAAAGCTGCATTGCGAGAAAGTGTAGGGGTGGGTAAGGAGTTGGGGGAGTGGGGGGTTGAAACTAAATAAATTCAAGAAGGGAAACAACGACAATTTTTTCAAAGAAGCTAGTGAATTGTCAGCAAAGGAGGACTCCTTTCCATTGGGTAATATTCATGGGTAAAAAGGGAAATAAGATCAGTGATTCGAAAGTGTAATTTCAACGATGGAAGGAAACTGATGATGATAAGTTAAAGTCCTCTCCTATTATAAATTGCAATCCCCTCCCCATCCAACTCCCAAGTAAGAATAGAGAAATCAAAACTAATTGCAGATAATTGCAATAAGTTATTGAAAAAACGCAATTATTGTGTTCTATTTTAAGCGATTTGAGCATAAGCATGACTTCTTTGTAAAAACGTCAAATATTTGCGCAGCCCCATTGATCCTCTGAAACAAACCTTAAATTTTATTAGCTCATACAGATAAACTAAAAACAATTTCTATCTGTTAGGAGAAATTCCAGCTTATTGAGCTCTGAAGCACAAGAAGCCAATTATTACTTTATAAGTTTTTTATAAGCATATATGAACTTAATTTAATAATTGCAATTGCCTAGTGAAAGCGAACAAAATATATAACTTGAATTCCCTTATTGAACGTGGAAAAGAGCCACCGTGCAATTCCTTTAGCGAGGGATGCAAACAAAAGACGCCTGGAAGCATACTTGCCAGTTGGTGCGCGTTGGCACCATTTGGGCGCTTTTTTGAGGTGATTGCGCATTAAATTTTTCAAATTGGGGCATTGCGCTGTTTTCCTGCATGTAAAAAAAATTGGCTCAAAGTGGGCGCATTTTGCATTCACAATAACAATGACAAAACTCAAAATTTTAAAGTCTAGCGTTTACTGACAACTTCTACTGACAGATTCATGAATCTGTCTTTAAAAACAGGTGGAATTTTCAGAACCCCCTAAAGATTCTCATATCGCATTCCAGGCTCCATAGCGACCTAAATTTTAAATTATTAAAGTGTGCATTATCTTTAGCGTGAAAAACCAAATGGGAAAGTGGTCAAATTTCGATAAAAAAATACAAAAAAGAGCAGGAAAAGCTGACCTTTGTTCGGTATAGCTCAAGCAGCTCTTTCTGTCTTAAGCTTACCCATCAGCAACCCTTTCTTCGAGAGAGTGTTTTCTGTTATGAATCTTGTCAAGTACAAAATTCAAAACAGGATGCACCTTAAGATGCTTAACTATACTGTGATGACCCGACTTAGGCTAAATTGCCAGGGAAAGTGCTGCAGGGACTTTGATCCTACACCCGCTATGCTGAATAGATTTACCATTGACATATATGACAGCAAAAATTATCCAATGACAATGAAAATGAACATTAAAGTCTTGAAGAAATTTTGGGCGATATAGAAGGAGGGTTTGCTGTTTAACTTTGAAAATTATCATGAAAACTAGTCAAGGATAAATACAATATATGATTAAAAAAGGTACAAAACAAATTCGAAGTTCATTAAAAAGAAAACACAAATAAAATAACAATCGGAACTGTTGAAAGACGTTGCCAAGTACAATTTTGCCTCATATGTATGTCTTTGGCTTCTGTTGCATCACAAATCTTAGAACATTGTCTTTGGCCTGGAATTTTATAGATAGTTGCAATAACAACGGCCGGTCTAATTTCTTATCTTTGACTTGGTCGTTCTTGTCGATCTAGTTTATATTTTGAAAGCTACGAAACATTTTGTTCTCATAATTAAGTTTGAGAATTTATATATTTTTGTAGCTTAGAATTGCATTGTCATAAAAACATTGTATAAAGAAATAAACTTTGATGTCACTTACCTATATGACATTTTAAAGAGATGTGACCTTCAAGGATCATGGTTCTCTTTAGTTCTGTATTAAAAAATCTTATCCATTTGTTATCTTTGTCAAATGCGCTTTTAACTTTCGTTTTCTTTATAACTTATCTATATTACAAGATGAGTATACTGAGTACCTATTTCTTTATTTTAGTTCTTTAATCACAATTTCTATTGTTGATAGACAATAATTCAGCATATTAGCCAGAAAGTAATGTAAAATACCACCTTAGATATTGGCAAGTATTTTTTTTTTTTTAGATCTTCTTTAATTCCCTTTTTATTCAATTCTCTGAAATACCAGAGAACTAAGGGAAATATCGTTCTTGTCAAGCCAAAGACTGAGAACAGAAGATATCCACCACAAAAGCGCAAGTAATCAGTCAAAAATGCTTCACTGTTTCAGATTTCGGAATATGGTGCCGAAATCTGTTAATGAAGTCTGAATCCTACCATTTTTGAGTTCTATTATTCTGAAAAGAAAAATTCACCCTATCTGGTAACATTGTCTCTGAATTTCTGATTTTTTTTTCTTTTTTTTTTGCAATCATCCTTGCAAGATCTAATTCACCCTGAATTTGCAACTCCACCCAAAAAAAATCTAGCGAAAATGCGCTATCTAAAGTCAGGTACCTGGCATCACTGCCTGGAAGGATGATTTTCTTCTTTTGATCTTGCGTAATTTCATTCCACGATTCTTAAAGAAAAGAAGAAAAGGTATATTTCATTTTGAGTGGTATGAATACTCAATTAATGCAGTAGTACTTGTTAAGAGGTATGCCTAATGTACTTTTTCTGAAAAGAAAATTCGTAATTATAACTATTCCCTTTTAAAAGTTTTTATTTTAGCTTTATTTACTGACATTTGTTATCTTAGCATAATGAATGTCAAAAGACATCCAGCCTATGCAAGTTTACCAAAGGCCAAAATAAGGTTTAATACTGTAGAGCTTAGTTCAGAAGTAGATATCTAACCTAATTCATCCTAATTTTAAAAATGCAGCCATAGGCCCAGTATATACTTTTCAGTGTACTATTGTAGTGAAATTCAGCTTGTGATCTAACTGAGCTGCCATAGCAACAAACTTCTTACTTAATTTTTTACCAGTAAATTTTCATTTGATGCATTTTACATTTTGATTTAGGTTGAATTCAAAATTTATTGGTTTTGAAATCATCACCATTTTCATCTAGGCCTAGTTTAGGCTAGGCATAGGATAAAGTTGGCTTAGGCTACTAGCCTACTAAGAAAACACACATATAAGTCTAAAATTATGGCTTTAAAATCCTGTTCAAATCAATTCCTGTTCAATTCTGTTTTTAAAACCAGTAGTCTTAGAAAAGCTGGTCCAAGCTACAAAGAATCATTTTTTTTCTCCTGTCTTCTCTAATTGATTGTTAGTCAAGGCTGTACCCAGGATTTTCTTTTTTTTTGGGGGGGGGGGGAAGGGGAGTTCACTCTAAGATATATTTCAGGGGGGGGGCTACACAAAAATGCAAAAAAATTGTTTATATCCATTTTTGTTATGTTTTTACAAGTCAGACAAACATTGTTTGGGGAGGGGTTCAAACACCCTACCCCCCCCCCCCAGGTACAGCCTTGGTTATAGTTCATAGTAAATTTGCAGTAGGCCATATAATTTAGCGATGGTGAAAGTGAAAACATCATTTGATGTATTTTTATGCTCTTTCATAATTTATATAAAATACCTTTGGGGCCCCTTTAAGGGCTCAAGATGCAATTAGCCCCAGAAGCAATTATGGAATTATGAAGGTGAATAAAAAGACATCAAATGGCATTTTCACTTTCATCTTAGCTAAATTATATGACCCACTAGAAATTTATCCAAACTTTGTGCATAAGAATAAAGTAAGAACTTTGTTGCTATAGTAGGTTCCCAAGAGCAATTCTGCTGGATTGTTATCATAAGCTGCATGAGTGATTTGGTCCTATTCTCTATGGCTTGAAGAAAGGTTAGATAGTTTGATCATGTTTAAAAATCAAGGATAATAGCTGTCAAAAATTTTGTTTTTTGGCAATCCAACTTCATTAAAACAAAGAATAGGGCATCCTTGAGTAAGACCAAAAGACTTCACCCAAACAGGTTTGAAGTAGTAATAGACTTAGTAGAAACATCATTGGAGTAAGTAAAGATTGAAGCTCTGATGAGAGTGAGTTAGAGGAGAAGATTGTTCAGCTGTTTTTGCCTCAAGCAGCTTTGTGCTGCAGTTGATCTGTTAATACAGGCCTAGCATGATATGTCAATAAAACTTATATAATCTACTTTGTTTAATTTTGGATCAGTCTTCTTCTTCTTCTATTTAACAGCAGTCTAAGTAAGTTACTTTAGGTAAAACTGGAGCTTCTTCTTAAATTGCAGCTTGGAGCAAGTTTAGAATTTCAATCCTTGTTATGCTCTGTGCTGACATTTGTAGGAATGATTTTGTTGTTTGGCTGCTTGTTACTTCCTGGTTGAGGATTCAGCTATTTCCCTGTTAAACAGGAACTCTTGACATAGCCACTCTTTGTCAATTTTGTACTTTTATTTTTGAGTTGATTCAGCAGATACTTTATCTTCTGGAAGCTGATTCCATTGATTGGCTACTCTCTGGCTGAAGAAGTGGCTTCTTTTTCGAGTGGAACAGTGTTGCTTTGAAAGTTTCTTTGAGTATGTCTATTCATGAAGCAGGAAGGGTATTATTTGATATAAATTTGTTGAGAAGGTTCATATCTTCTTGTTTTCTCCTGTTTGTGGATGGTGCAGATGTTATTCAAAAGGCATTTGCTGCATTCCATCAATCATCCCAGTTGCTCTATGCTACATTTTTCTTCCAGAACTTCTTTGTCCTTTTTGAAAAAAGGGGATACCAAGGGCATTCCAGTCTCAAGTTTCAGTCAAACCAATACCTTTTACAGTTTCATGAATACTCCAGGTAACCAGCTTGAGATTTCCCTTTGATAATGCCAAGGAATTGAAAGGCAGATGATGACACAGTCTTGATAGGGGTGCTGAAATCAATTTCTTATTAACAATGATTCCAGGATCTCATTCTTCAGAGGCTGTAAAAGAAGATTTCCTGGGAGGAAATACTGTAGGTGTAAATTATGTTTGCCAATATGGAGCACATAACATTTACCAATATTGAAGACAAGGAACCATGTATCAGCCTAATTTCCAAGACTGTCAAGATCTATCTAGATATATTGTGAATCAGAAGGTGGGACTGCTTTACCCACTAACTTAGATGCATCTGCTTAAAGAGTGGGGAGGTTTGGTAGAAGATTTGGTGCATCATTTGCATAGAAGTTGCAGAGACTTGGTCCAGAAATAGTACCATAAGGAACACCACTTAAATTTTGTAGAGGAGGAAAAATGAGCAATACCATCAGAACCAAAAATTGTGACAACTTGGGTTCTATCTAATAGAAAGTCTTGTATCCATTGTATAATATAAAATCTATTGCTGCAGTTCTCAACTTTGTGACAAGGGGTTTGTGGCAAGCTTTTTCAAAGACTTTTGCTAGGTCTAGGGGAATCATTTATACAGGGAAATTTTTGTCTAGTAAGGTTGACATGCATTCATACATCTATAAAATGTTAGCACCAATGGATCTTCCAGATCTGAACTCATTTTGAGAAGGAGTCAAGATTTTATTGGCCTCAAAATGTTGCTTTATTCACATAACCCCAAGAACTTGGCTTAGAACCAGACAGCAAGAAGTCATCTGACCCCCAGTATGAATGGAAGCATTGTGCAATCCTGGGACCATCTTGGTAACAACATGGTTTTTTGCGCTTGGCAATGCTCTTCTATCAATAAGAATTGAAATTCTACACAGACAATATCAAGCCTATTCCTTCTGGCTCAATATGTATTCATGCCTACAAATATTATGCTATTAGAAGGATTCAACCCATGATAAAGACTTTAGCTAGGAATAGGTTTTTCAGCCCACCAAAACAGACCAAACCCAGAAGAGTTATCCATTTATCAGATTCCAGTGTTGATGCTTATGTTCTTGACATCATTTTATCTGTACTTGTATGCATTTATAGATTCCAAAAGGGAAATCAAGACTATAGAGATCTTTTTGAGATATGGTGTAAAGGGCATTTTTCCTATTTACTTGGGGTACACTTCTCTGGGACTATCAACATTGGCAAGAAACGTTGCAATGATTTTAGCAATACTTCAAACCAAATTTAGAGTTTTTTTTTTTTTCAAATTTAGACTAAGAATATTTCTATTCTTAGCACTCATCTGTGCATTGGGGATCCATTCTTCCTACAATTGGTCCAAAGGATCCATTCTCTAAGAGCAGTTGTGGCTTCTTGCTTCCAAGCAAAAGTAATTTTTTCCCTATAAAAAATGAGATATAGTGGCTGAAAGAAGGAAACAGTTTTTCTTGTGCAACTCTACTATTGAAGAATTATATCTTGTTTTTATTTTATTTTTTGTGAAATACTTAGTTGTAAAGTAATTGGGAGCCTGAAAATGCTTTGTGGTGCCTTAATTATAGGCTGTTAGTCATTTCTGATTTTTCAATCATGAAGTACAAAATTCTTAGTAAATACTGCAATATAATACAAAAAATATTATTTAACAAAATAATTAAATAATAAAGTAAATATTGATAACTTGCTACATTAATTCTTAAATCTAGGTCAAAATATTTTTTTTTGGTTAATGCAAAAATGAATTTGCAGTGCAGATATATTCAAAAAAAGTTTAGTTTTTCCAAATAATACAACTGTCAACGTATTTGTTATAGCATTCCTTATTATTGTACTATTCTTTTTTTGTGCTCAAAGTAATATCCAGGAGAAATTCTATTTCTTCAGAATTTCAGAAAAAGTAACTTAGGTCCTACTTCAGAAAAAAGTAAGTAATATTGGAGTCAATGCAAGAAGACTTTCTGTCAAATTAGGAGAATTTTTTTTTTTTTTTTTTTTTAGTCTTTTTGGACGCAAAAGAGGAGAAATGAAACAAACTGAAGGGCAATTTTTTTTTTAAGATACAATCTAACTACAAAAGACAAACCCCCTATACTCCTCCCTGCTCTTAGTGTATTCATTATGTAAGGTACTGTATATTTCAGAATGGAAAGGCCTTTTCAATAGATCTTGAAACTAATTCAAGCAATCTCCAACAATGTTTTGTCATTTGTGCTCCTGTCAGATGAACTTGATAAATTTGGCAGTTATTTTCTTTAGCTGTGGGCCAATTCTAGTAATCAATATTTCACCCACTCTCCTCTCTCTGAGCGCAAATCCTGAATATGTATTGATATGTGAGGATAATACATAGAAGTGTATGTTTGATCCATCACCTCCAACATTTCACCCCTGCCCCCATGAAATTTAAAGTAACAAATATACATTTTACACCTTTTTGAAATGGAATCGCTCAAAGACTTTCAATATGTATGATTGGAACACCAATGTGGGCCTCTGTCCCCTTTGACATCCCCTGCTCCCAGGGGTGAAGCTTGGGTTTTGAGTTTGGGGGACGGGATATAAACAATGTGCCAATAAAATCATTCAGTGTGCCAAACAAATGCTGATACATAAGTTAAATCAAACCAAAAACATAAGCTAAATCCCAAGGTGTTGGTGCTGCACGGCAACACCATAGAACCTTGGGAGGGGACACCCTCCCTTAGCTGTGCCCCTGCCTGCACCAACTCTTAGCAGAAAGGTAGTTATTTAGTTCCTTGCTGAGAGGAAAACCAATTGTACGTTTTTAGTTTCTATATAAGTAGGTTAATTAACTATGTGGCCCTTCTAATCTTCCCTTCTTCTATGAATGTACTTTAAACAAATAAGTAGACATGTTTGCCGTGTTTGAACTGAGGTTATAAAAGAAATTTCATTTTGTACTACTAGAAGACAAAAGTGGGCCTATAGTTCCTCCAACCTGACCACCCCACTGGCAGATTTAGGGCATGAAGATATTTATCTTGCACTTTGTTAACTAGAATCATGGGAAGATATTCTATTTGTATGATTGGAGGACCAAATTAGGCCATTTGTTCCTTTTAGAACAGCTCCTCTCACTAACTTTAGGTGAAAAGTAGGAATTTGGTACCTTGTTTGAATTGGAATCATGAAAGCATTTTCAATCTAGATGACTGGAGATAGAAATTAGTACCATGATCTTTCTGACACCACCCCCAGCCCACCCACCTCAAATATATACTGCAGACAACATTGTGTGCATATCTGTGCCTAGCTTAATATGGAAAATCATAATTAAAAATTTTTGATTGCTTCATCTTAATTGTGTAAAACAATTCTATAAATATGGAGGACAAAACCAATTGTAAGATTTACCACAAAAAAAAGAAATATGTATTCTCAATTAATTTCTTAGACCACACTGCTTTTCCATTAAAAACAAAAAAAATTTTTAAACACGAAAAACGGTTTTAATTTTCTAACAAGCAGTGAACTACAAAACAATTAATTATGCAAAAAAGCTCCTAATATTTCGGCCCCACATCGGGGTGCATTTCTCAACGAAAAAAAAAAAAAAAATAAATTAATAAAAAAAAAAAAAAAAAAACAACTTAAATTACATTACAATAAAACATAATAAACACATAAAGAGAACAAAAAGCAAAAACGAAAGAAAAATATAAATAAATAAGAACAAAACTCACATATTAATTAAACACTTCCATGCACTGAATGTCTTTCAACTGGCCTCCTCTCAGTATATAAATGGAAATATATTAAATAAACACTTCCATGTACTGAATGTATATATTGATTCTACTCGCCTACTCCCAGTAGATAAATTTAAATCTATCAAAAATGAAGAATATATTTATACTTAGACCAAAACATTATACGGTCAACTAACACCCCGGTCCATAACCATTAATTAAATTTAACAAGTTCATCAACCATTTTATGAATTATAAATTGAATGGATTCGTTTTGTTGCAAGCTTAGCTGCAATTCGTTTACTTTTCTCATCATTTAACCCATTCTGACCTTTGTTCGCAAGGTAATCTTTCGTTTCAGAAATATTATTAAAATCAGTATTGGTTTAATATCTTGCCTGCATTTTAATTAAACTATTATAAATTGAATTGATCCCAAATTCCACTTCATCTCTATTGATACTAATACCCCCATATATTATCTTTTTTATTTCTATAATTTCTCTGGAGCTTTGTAAAAGTCCTACAGACGTATCTACTATTTTTGTTTGATCAAATAAAATACTGTGATGAGGAAAATTATAAAGATGTTCTGCAACCGCTGACTCAAACGTTTCTGGTGTTTTGTTTTGTTTTAGAGCGTAATCTATTGCAATCTTGTGTTGTTCTAGCCTATTTTCTAAAGTTTGTTGCGTTCTACCCACATAAAATTTTACACAAGAACATGGAATTTTGTATACTCCCTTTTGCAAATTTCTGAAACGAAAGATGACCTTGCGAACAAAGGTCAGAATGGGTTAAATGATGAGAAAAGTAAACGAACTGCAGCTAAGCTTGCAACAAAACGAATCCATTCAATTTATAATTCATAAAATGGTTGATGAACTTGTGAAATTTAATTAAGGGTTATGGACCGGGGGTTAGTTGACCTTTTATTGTTTTGGTCTAAGTATAAATATATTCTTCATTTTTGATAGATTTCAATTTATATACTGGGAGGAGGCGAGTAGAATCAATATAGACATTCAGTACATGGAAGTGTTTATTTAATATATTTCCATTTATATACTGAGAGGAGGCCAGTTGAAAGACATTCAGTGCATGGAAGTGTTTAATTAATATTTGAGTTTTGTTCTTATTTATTTATATTTTTCTTTCGTTTTTGCTTTTTGTTCTCTTTATGTGTTTAGTATGTTTTATTGTAATGTAATTTAAGTTGTTTTTTTTTTGCTTTATTTATTTATTTATTTATTTTTTTTTTCCTCTGATTAATGATACCGGATTTGGGGCCGAAAAAATAGGAGCTTTTGTGCATAATTAATTGTTTTGTAGTTCACTGCTTGTTAGAAAATTAAAACCCGTTTTTCGTGTTTAAAAAATTTTTTTATTCTTAATTATTTTTTTTTTAATATGGTTTTGTTTCCCAATGCCCTAAAAAAACAAAAAGAAATTCCGGCTGCCCTAGAAAGAATTTTAAAAACAAATTCCAGTTGCCCCCAAAAACTGCACTTTTTTGAATGATTTTAAATAATTTTGGAACTTTCAGAATGAAAAAAGGCAACACAAGTTCTAAATAAAAAAAAAGAAATGTGGTGTCATGATAACAAGTATGTGAGAACGGAAGGTCTAAGCAAGTGGGGGGAAGCAACAAAATATGGCAAACTCAGCTTTTGTGTAATGGACCAAAAGACCAGGAAACAAGACTTGATTAAACAGTTCACCTGTAGAAAAAACTGTTTGGCCTATGAACTCCATTTTGTCATTTTGATTCCCTGCTCTGTCAGGAAAATCCTCTACCATCTCCTTTAAGTATCATATTCTTTGGGATCTCTGTTTTACATATTTAATGATGGCTGATCCCTTGGTTGATTAAATACGAAATAACTTCTTTTTTTTTTCAAAGGAAAGTAAAGAACAACATTAAAGCTTATATTGGACAAAAATTATTCCTCATATGATGGGTGCTTCTCTTCCTCAATCCCTCACTCTTAACACTAAATCTTTATAATACATGCTTTTTATTACAATTAAACGGTTCTGTTGTTTGAGCAGTAGTTCATACAGAATCAATACAGTAAGTCAAACTTCATTGTACAAGGCAAGGGGTTGAGTTCAGTACATATGGGCTAGAGTTCGTTCTAATTATGATGAACCATATCGATCGTCTATGTAATTTTCAATTTTCTACGTCAAAGCTTTCAATAATAACCTTATATGCCCCCAGGGTATAACTTATAACCCTTGCCCTGAAGACTGTGGGGGGAGTGTTTTGCTCAAAGATATACTTTCAAGAACTTTCAAATGCGTTGAACAAAATGGCTATCTCAAATATTTTGACTGGATGTGTCAGGGGAAATGGTGGGCATGGAAAGGATCTTAGTTGCCCTCCAATCACTTTTGAATATTAAAAAGGGCACTAGCCATTTCAATTTCCAATCAAATGAGCCTTTTTTGAAGTTTCTACGACAACGCTTTCTATAAAATCCTTATATGCCCCCAGGGCATAGTTTATAACCCTTGCCCTGAGGGCTGTGAAGGGGTTGTCATCCTAAAAGTGTAGTTTCCAGAACAAACTACGTTGAGCAAAATGGCTGTCTCAAAATTTTGATTGCATGTGTTTGGGGAAAAGGTGGCTGTGAAAGGTGGGAGTTGACTGAGCCTTTTTTGTAGTTTCTACGACAACGCTTTCTATAAAAACCTTCTATGCCCCATGGCATAACTTACAACCCTTGTCCTGAGGGCTTTGGGGGAGTTTTCTCCTCAAAAATATAATTTCTATCTGGAAATCAACTACGCTGAACAAAATGGCCATATCAAAATTTAGATTGGATGTGTTTGGGGAAATGGTGAGCGTAGAAGGGGTGTTAGTCGCCTTCCAATCACTTTCGACTATTAAAAAGGGAACTAGCCAGTCAAATTTCCAATCGAATGAGCCCTTTTTGAAGTTTCTACAACAACTCCTTTGATACGAAGTGCCCTGGTATGGAAAAATAAATAATACATTGTGCCAACATCGTTTTTTACTTGGCAGAGCTATTACGCTGCCTATGATCTATTTGTATCAAAATTCCGTTTCTTAGAGTTTCGGTTACTATAGAGACGAGTCGCTCTTACTACACTGTTCGTTACCACAAACTATTTGACAAACAGGAAAAGCTTATGGTTTTTTCTTTGATGGAAGTGCAAGAGACGCTGTTTGTGCTATCTTAACTCTTAGTTACTATGTGCCGTAGGTTGTTCTTTACTAGGTTTCAGCTATATCCGATGAAACTTACATAGGCCCTATTTATAATGAACTGAATCGATCATTTACGTATTGGGGCCTTAGCACCCCCTGAAAGTTCCTACTTGATGCACCTTAGCATTTTAGTCATATTAAAAATACGCTATTTTGGTAATCTTGTTCTTAACTGTGATTTATGATGAATCATATCGATCCTTTATATAATTAAAATCAATTTTCTTGATTTTCAAGCCAATATATTTTCTTTGTTATTCAAGCCAAAGGACGGTAAGTTTGCTATATAGAAGTTTTGGACAAGGCGGTTTAATAGTGCATTTCTTGTTTTGACTTGAATCTTTTTCAGGAGTAATGGGTTACTTTAGTTTTTACTCTGGGGCGTGATCGTCTCTTACTAGGTTGCTAGCTACTGCTGCAACCCGGATTTCAAAACATATTTTTTAACTTTTGACTTCTATGGGTTGCTGTTCGCCTTTTGATAGGTTGCAGCAAGGCTGCAAAGCTTTAGTTTTTCCTTTAATATAAATTTATGCAACATATTACAAACAGGAAAAAGCCTATGGCTTTTTCTTATTTGGAATAGTAAGAGACGATCTTCAAAGAATTAGGCATCAAACTAAGCCATCAAATATGTGCCAGGATTTGTTCTATACTAGGTTTCAGCCATTTCTAAAGCCGTAATACCAGTGAAACCTACTTAGTCGCCATTTATAATTAACCAGACCAATTCCTTATATATTTTTTTTAGTTTATTAACGAATTTATTATCATGTTTTATGTGTAACTTGTATTTTATACGTCTCTGATGGTACAATATAAGCAAACACACTGTAATGCGGGAGAACTTGTAATATGGGGAGAACTTTTAAAATTTGAATTTAAAGCAATCTCTTTTAAATTGAAAAAAGAATCGCGTTTAGTTACCCCCTAGCTAAAATAATGAAGATTATATTCATGAACCACAGGGTTCAGTTCCTTTGGACTTGAGCTCCTTCTTTACTATAAAATCTTTATATAGAATATTTAAGTTACTATTGGCTAGAGTTTGTTCTTTATTATAAAGTATTCATATAGTTATTTGAGGCAGCTTGGCCGAGTGGGTTAATTCGCTGGTGTTAGCCAACCGTCGCTTCGAAGGCATAGGTTCGAATCCCATCGCTGACAGTATCTTAGAGCAAAGCAAACAAATTACTTGTTTGAGCCATAAATTATAATCTTAGTTTATTTACTTTGGGCTGAAGTTTGTTCTCTACTGTAACGAACTTCAATCAATCAAGTAGATCACTAAATCGAATGTATACAATTATTTGTTATTCCAATGATCGTCTTTTAATGTAATTTTTTTTTAAAATAATTTGTTTTAATTACAAAAGGTTTTTAACCGCATTAATTTCCTTTAAAATGAGCCATTGAACAACTCTCTACGATGTTCCAGTGCCAAGCTATCTGTGGAATTACTAACCTATGCTATAATTAAGTGGCGCATAAAATTTAGTATAGGCAAGAGGTCGTTCTTTATTATCCACCATTGCTTACCTTTTTTACCTCTGATTTGATTAAAATAATCATCTGTATAGTGATTCCTTTTATTACTTCAGTTACTATGGGCTACAGTTTGTTCCTTAATATATTCGTTCTTTAATGTATACAACATAAACTTTAAAAATTGTTTCTTTGACAGCCTTCGTGGTGCACTGGAAAGCGTGTTGAAATTCTTCTCCGAGGGTCACAGGCTCAAATCCTGCCTCTGGTAATATTTACATATTTGTCAATTTAAAGTCCAAACAAAATTTCTATGAATAACCACTACGTGAGATTCTCTTGACTAACTTTATTTATGACTAGCTACCGCTGCAACCCGGATACTCCAAAGGTAACAGGCTCAATTCCTGCCTCAGATAATTTTTTCACATTTGTCAAGTTGAAGTCTGAACAAAACGTATTTATAACTACTTATTTGTAAATTTATAACTACTTGACTAACACCATTTATGAAGAACCATATCGATCCTTTATGTATGATTTTCAAGCCAATATATTTTCCTTGTTATTCAAGCCCAGGGACGGTAATTTTGCTGTATAGAGGTTTTGGACAAGGCGGTTCCAATAGTGTACTTCTTGTTTTGATCTGAATCTTTTTTCAGGAGTTCTGGGTTACTTTACTTTTTACTATGGGGTGTGATCGTCTCTTACTAGGTTGCTAGCTACTGCTGCAACCCGGATTTACTAGGTTTCAGCCATCTCTACAGCCATGATCCTGATAAAAATTACATAATCCCTAATTATGATATCGATCCTTTATGTAAATATTCGTTTTATACTATATGATTACAAACAGGAAAAAGCCTACGGCTTTTTCTTCTTTGAAAAAGTAAGAGACAAACCTCAAACAATTAAGTAGATAACCAAGTCTGATGTATGCAATGTTTTGTTATTCCAACGATCGTCTTTTAATGTATTAATTAATGACGTTATAGTGCAAGTGTCTAGCACGATTGGCCGTTAATCGAAAGGTTGGTGGTTCAAGGCCACCCGGGGTCGATTTGTTTTAGTTTGTAATTCAGCTATAAATAAAACCAAGTAACGATTATGCTTAGAACATTCCAATTTACAGTATCGATCTTTTCTGTAATGACATTATAATCGTATGATAACCCTTATGAAACTCAAATCTATACCATCGAGAAAGAAACCACTTTGGATAAGCTTAGAAGTTGAGAATTAATTGTTAGAACTTTTGCAGCGTTGCGTAGGTAACAATTACCTACGCAACGCCACAACCAAAACTTTAAACCAAAAGTTTGAAGCTCCGTTAGTATTGTCTTTCCAATCTTTATTAGGTATAGATCGATTACTCACTTTTGACAACCAGGATGCACATAATTGTATTTTTATTATAGTTAATATCCCCCTCTACACCGAGAGTTTCAATTGAATACTCATTCCTATTACATAGATATTGGAGATAAGCCCTTTTGACAACCAGAATGCGTACGGTGTCTTTCGATTTAGTTCAACAGCCCATTCAATATTTTCTAAAATTTTCAACTGACTAATCTTGGTCATTCCTTATATATTGCGGTTACGCCCATTAACAATTGGAATGCATATAATGTCCTTAAGCCAAATATTTTCCTCAACACACAAATATTTACAGGTGTCTTTTGATACTGGGGAGTGTGTGGTCTATTACAAAGACAATTTTCTTTTGAAAAAATCATGTGGGGATGCAAGGGAGAGTTTATTATCCTGCATGAAGCGTCTGGATAGGGTTGCCATACGAAGATTAATTACAAAAGAATAATTACCCAGAAACCTCATTTTGTTTATACATTTCCATTTGTTTTTCAGGTATTTCAGACAAATTAGTAAAATGAACGATGAAATTCAGTTTGGAATGAAATCCAGAAATGCTCTACCATTATTGAAGAAGCCTGGGGCAGCTTTAGCTCCTCTCCCAGTTTCCGCTGAGCCTGATATAATAATTCTTGATGAAAATGATAGTTCTAATAATTCACCAGGACCTCTTATTTCTCGTAGACAAGTTCATAATCAAAAAGTGTCTAGTTCATGTCTGGAACCAACACATTGGGAAGTGGCAAAGAAGCAAGACGAAATAAAATTGAACTTTTTGAAACTCAAATGGCTAAAGGAAAATCTAAACAATGGACTATTCCCCCCTAAGGACGTTTTGAAAGACTTTGAAAACGAAACTTGGTACAAGGTTGGGTTTTTTTTACTATAATGAACTATTTCTCTTGAGAATTCCCTTCCAAGCTATTGTATGTTGTTTGAGATTGTCTTATTCCGAAGAAAAGGGTGTACCCTGCACACAAAAGAAAAGTGCTATAGAAAAATAGAAAGTTGTCCCTAGTGAATGTTCATGTACTACTAGCATTTTCAGAGGCCGGCTACATTTTTAAGGTTTAGCCGAAGCTGTCCATCATTAGATCAAAGCATGTCTTGGCTCGTCTGCTGAATGGGTGTCTAAAATAATTTTCCTAGCTATTGACCAGAATAAAGGAACACTATTTAGTTATGCTCTAATTTTTACAATTTTTTCTCGTTTGAATTATGAAACAAAAATGCGTCCTATGGAAAGCATAAAATCTTTATTGTTGGTCTTGCAAACTTTGGAGAAGACATTCTGGTTTCTGGGCATGACTGTAAGACCAATTGCTACTGATTTTGTCACAAAAAAATGCATAAAAGAAAAGATTGTTGCCTTAACAAAAACTATTTGATGCAATTTGAATGTTTTCCATTATATTTTAAGCCTTTCTTTGGCTATAACGATGTGTAATTTGACCAGTAGCGTGGAAGGTCACATAGAAAAAGACGAACAGTTCCATTATTAAATGACCTAAATAAATACATTTGCAAAAGAAATAGAAAAAGACAATAGCGGGGAACTTACAGGTTTTGCTGAATTAATTAAAGTTGCTTTCAGTCAAAACCTATCCAACTACCGTCAAAGCAATAGCATTGACCTAGTACAAAGTGATTAGTCATCCATGTAAAATCTTTTTCCTTAGGGATCACATTATAGAAACGATGGTAATCGAAAAATGAGAAGATATCATTAGACTGTAAATTCTGAATTTTAATGCTTTTTTGAAAAACCAACCCCACATGGAGGGTAAACTATCCCTTTTGAGCACTTGCACATCCTTGCTTGGTGTCGGTTCAACTTGTAAGTGGGCTTTTTAGTAGCAAACTAAAAGCTGTAGTGGCCCTTTCCAAGGCTGGAACTACTCAAAGGGTAGCTTTATGCCCCTTGAATGTTCCATATATCCCCAAGCACCCTGCAATCGCAAATGACTATGGATGGTAATTTAAGGGTAGTTATTTTAATCAGAATGTTTGAAGTGCTCTAAAAATGGGTTTCAGGATCTCACATGATGAATATAGCTTATGGACAAGGGCTCTAAATTACGGAAACAGTCCATATGAAGTAGAGGCTTCATAGATACATTTTAATATGAAGGATGATAATTTTAAACCTTGTTGAAAGTAGAATCATACAGAGGACTTGTTTGATCACAGATCGCAAGCTATAGTGCTTTTTTTCAGTGGTCCAGACTGATCAGAGAGGGCAACCTGATCCCCCTTCAATGCCCCATTTGCTCCCCTGCGTCCAGTAGCCCCCCCCCCTGAAATTACATAGTAATGTCAAAATAGCTATTCTAATCAGAACAGTTTACAACTGGTTGAAATGTAAGTCATACAAGAGTTTTCAGTCTGTATCCTTCCTTTTAACGCCCTTTGGTAAACAGCATGTAGACAGTAAGGGATCTCCAGCCCCATATTGGTAACTAGTCCATGGAATCCACCTCCAGCCCCTCTTGATCAATACTACATTAGCTTTTTATCAACCTGGTAAATATTAGGCTATTCACGCTCCATCTCCGAATTTCATGGGTAGCCTAAATACATGCTATCTGTTTACCACACTTATTGGTAATAAGTGCGTGCAGACTGTTTCCAGTCCGCTTTGGCAAAAATTGCGAATGCTTTCATTTTTCAACCATTATTTGGTCAACAGTGTGAATTGTTTGCCAATTGTTTAATCATGATGAATACAGAAATGACAAATATCATAATGCATATTAAGGTCATGTTTTGCAAATATCACTTGATTTCTCTCACACATACTCTTTAAGGGTTCTTGAGCTTGCTAATTACCTAAGTAGGGTCTTGGGGCCTTGCCCACTTAAAACCACTCCCCCTACCCAACATGTCACATGCAGAAATTTGGTACTTCTTTAGACTCAAGTTCTTTCAAGAAATATTTTGGGAATGGTTCTTAATAATTAAATAATTAACACTAAACTTCTTTAAGATAACAGTCATCTCGGAGTTACCGGAAATTGGTGTACTTACATTTGCCGGTCTGAAAAAACGACCAAGATAGGTCGCGAATTTGGGAAAATTTGTTATCCTCTCCCAGCAAACTTGATGTGTTTTTCCTAAATCGTATACTAACTGAAATTAGAGACCCAACAACCCAATTTCTCTCAAAATGAAGGTTGATAGTTGGACAAGGGCAAGTAAATATGAATCACAATTGGTCAATTGAACCTTGCAGGTTGACAGAGTAGGTCATTTGAACTTTGAGAGTGAACCTAGCAAGAAATAAAACTAAAAATTTTGTTATTTTGGACTGGCATTCTATTATTGCAATTACAAAAAGAAACGTTGAGAATTTTACAAAAGATTCTGGAACCCCATGAAAATGGCAGGAAACGAAAAAAAGGTGGACTACTGGTATTGCCCAGGCCAAAAACCTGCAATCCGCTGGTTTAAAAAGAAATTTTGAAGCCGTTATATATATATATATATATATATATATATATATATATATATATATATATGTGTGTGTGTGTGTTGTAATATATATGTATAATTTGAACTTTGTTTATATTTATTATTAGTAATGATTTGGTCCCTAAGATACACACAAAAAGCCACGAGAGAGCGTGTTATTATCATAGAGAAGGTAAACATCTCGAATGAAATTAGGCAGATGATTTTAGAGCCCTATATGGAAATATTAGCTAAATTAATGGATTTTCCGAGTTTAAATTGTTTTAGGTCTCGAGAGTTCGCTTGACAATTTACATTAAGATGACTAAGGCACTTAGAATAGGAATAATGACGATGAAGAATTGATTATAGATACCGATAAAATTGCCTATGTAGATAGCATTATAATTAAAGATGTGAATACAGTGAAGATGTAAAAGTGGAATGGTCAAGGCGCAGGGTGTTTCCTTGAGGTTGAAATAAGTTTGGAAGAATAGGAAGATGGGTCTTCGAAATAAGATTAGATTATTGTAAGTCCTGATTATGACTCGTTAAGTTAAGTATGGCTTTGAAACATAGAAGGTTCAGGGAAATATGCTGGATGTTTTCCAAAGTAATTATCTATATAGGATAGATTTAGGTACGGTTGACTGGCCGTATATCAAGTAGTAAGCTCTCCTAAAAATGTGGTTCAGTCCCACTTTGTAGGGCTGCAATAAATGAAAAGTTATGGTGGGTAGGCCATATTTTAAGGATGAAGGATTTCCAAAAACTCTAATTTCAGCTGGAGCCAATAAAAATCAGATTGAACTCAAAAGAGCTGGGAAGAGATCATAAGAAAAGTGGATCTTCGTGGGAGGGAGTAAGGAGTGCAGCTTTGGACAGCTTGGTTTGGATTGGGAGTTTGCGCAACTGTATCTGCCTCATGCGACTTGATACTGTAGTGATTTTTCAGTAGTAATAGAAACAAACCGAACTTTAGGATTCATAGTAGGTCTAATTTATGTTTGTTTTAAGTTGAACCATTCATGCCACTGTTTCTCCTCGTTTCAGCTTTCAGCATTAAAAACGTGGAAGTGTCGGGGATTCACTGGAAATCTTGTGTCGAATATAATTTCTTGTGAATTTTTTTTTAATGTCTGAATAAAAACCATACAAATGGTTTTACATAGTAATAGTACTATTCTTTTTTCTATTTCTTAGGATTATTTTGTCAAGGCTTATACTGGTGAGAAGATGAAGCCATACCAGCGAGGATGGAGCTCTTTTGGTGACTTAGAGATGTTTAACGGTATCAAATTAAGCAATAATCCATATTTCTTGTTTGAGATGGAGGGAAGACTGATTGTTTTTCGGCTCAAAACTTTAATTGCTCCAGAGGACCATCAGCATCTTCAACTAATAAAATCTGCCATAGATGATCCTTCTACCTATATAAACATGTTTTTTGAAACTCTATTAACTAAGTATTTGGCGTCAACCGCAGAAAGGAATGAGGAAGAATCAACTATTTTATTTTGTCTGTCTGAAGATCAGTTCCCTAACTTTAAATATTTATCATTTATGAGCTTTAAAAATTTACAAGCAAATAAGTGTATTTTCAGAATAGTGCCTAAGGTTGACTTTCTTCGAACACTAGCAAATTTAAAATTGTTTTCTTATGGTGCCATGAATCATTTACAGGAAACGAGGGTGAATTCTTTGTTATGTGAACAAAAAGCTGCATATAAAACTGGCGTGTCTGTTGGCCACTTTTTCGAATGCTTTCAGTACAGTTCAAACTTAGAAGTTAGACACCTAATTTCCGTTTTTATGAGGACTGGCTCTTTTTTTGATTGTGAAAAGCAGCTTGACTTAGAGTTGATTCGTTTTACTAACAGTGTTTCTAATAAGGCAATGTTAAGCTTAGTAAAGCCAGCTCGAACATATACAAACAATAATGAATTGCATGTATCAGGTGTTTATAAGCCAATAAATCAATCCAAAACAGTGCAAAACCAAAATCAACCTGGTAACCGAGGTCTGATCCGAGTTGCTAAAGATCTTTTCAACCCTGACATAATTAAGAAGAAAAAATCTGACATTGAAGCTAGTGACACGCAAAAGATGACTGGAAACATGTTGCCAAATGTTGGTGTCAAAAATGCAAAACTTTTGGCTCCAAGGAATGAAATAACACTATCGGCTGAAAAAAAGCTAACTAAAAAAATAAACATTCAAAAAAGTGCCTGCTTACCTGGGAATATAATTTTTGTAAAAGCCCCAGCAAAGGTAGATCCTTTGAAGGCACCCTCTTGTAGCTCTTCTAATGTGCAAATTGTGTCTGTCCAAGAGGTGTGTAGTAAGCCTGCCCCTGAACAGGAAGTTAACCAGGTTAGCATTCCCATGACGTCTGACTCTTCGTCAAGCAAAGAGAAATATGTTACCTTACCTTTGACTTCTAGCAATTCCGAGCGGAAAATTATAATACCTATGAGGGACAATGTTACTCCTAGGCGTATTAAGCCTAAAAGCTCCCCTACATTGCAGAATAAATCAGATTCTCGGCCGTGCTTGGGACACATTGGGGCAAAAAAGTTGGAAGAAGTCATTCTTTTCGATAACGGAATTGAGCTTAGTTATCCTAATATATGTGTGCAGCCAACATGCAGTAAAATTCAACCACATGCAGTAAAATTCAAAAGAGTTGCTAAAGCTTTGAAGGATGGATCTTGCTCCAATATAGTAATTCAAAGATTTGCAGATAAACATGATAGTGAAGTAGTTTCGTATTGTGACACTGCTCCATCTTTAGTGAACCTACAAAAGGATGTTTCAAGATCGATTCAGCCGATAAATCTCTCTCAAGACTGTACCAGTGAAGCTCCACCGCTATCTAAGGAAGGAATTCACCTCAAATTTCTCGGCTGTAATCCGAGGAAAAATATGCTCTATCGAGAGTCCAGAATAGATAAGTCATCTGATTGTACTCGTCAGAAATTAGTGAACGATGGAGTTCCTTGCACTCCTTTAAATAGATTTAAGAGTGAAAAAAGTATTTCTATGTTGCCAAGCTCAAACAGCCCTGATGATTCCATAACCACTGAAAATCTTTCAATTGACCATGATTATGCAAGAGCTCCATTATTGGACAAAGAGTATAAATATAGGTTTGTAAATGCGCCGATCTTTGCAAATAAATCAAATAGCATAAGTGATTGTGGGGAAGGAATGATTTTTCCTTTAAAAGTTGAAAATACTTTTTCAGTCATCGAAAGTCGTCCATCTAATGTCCCGGAGTGTACAAACTTAGACACTGTTTCAATATCAAGTTCTCCCTGGCATCCTTCTGATAGGATGTTTAAAGCAACTGTAAAGCTTAGGCGTCTAGATCAAAGTGTTTTGGAAAGGGTAAAGAAAACGTCCATTCGTATTAGACCCTCACGAGTTCTGAAAAAGCCCAAGTTTCTTGCTTCTTACGAGATTTTTAACTAATAGCTATAAGTAAACCATCATTCTTTTGTTAAGAGTTACTGTTTTGTTTCTCAAATTGCTTACAGTAAATGCCTTCTCCCCCATATGACTTGAAATATGTTACTTGAAAATCTTCTCACTAATTTGCTTGAACATTACTCTACTGAGTTTCTCACAAAATACATCGGAAAAAGAAGAAGAACATAATGATGTGTAGCAAACTATTCAAAGGTGTTGGCGAACTTTATACAGTGCAAAATGACTTTCCTTGAATGTTGGAAAATTACCGAATCTATTATTTTAGAATGTGCTTGTCAGTACTTGTTATGACTTTGAACGTGTTTTTATTTATTTAGCTCAGCAGATTGGTATAAATATGAGTAAGCTTTTTGTTGCCGTGCTGAAAATTGTGGGTATTTACCCCTGGCTAAGTAGGAAAGACATAGATCGTCCATTAAAGATATCGAATTGAAGGAAAAATAAAAGAATTAGAGGATTTACTGTAACGTCATAAATCACTTTTAAATTTACTCCCATGCATAATAAGATATTGTAGATAAAGTAAGGTCATTTGCGTGTTACGTTTGGCTTGCATCACGTCTTGTCTTCAGAATGTTATATGCCGAAGGATGAAAAACAAATGGTTCTAGGCGTCTACCCCCCCCCCCCCCTTCCCGTGGAAAATAAGGCTTCCAAATTTGTGAGTTTTATTTGAGTTTTTTTTGTTTCGTTGAAAAGTGCTAAAAAACGGGAAAATAGGAATTTACACACCATAAGTATCTTAAAAACTCAGAAAGAAACCGCAAATTCATTTTTGTTGAAAAGACTTCAATATGAACTTCTGCTATTTTTGGCAGTAGCGGGCAGCAAATTACAAAAAAAATGAAGAAGACAAAAAAATATTGCCGAACAATAATTAAAATTAAGCTAAAAATATATGGCACAAAAAAGATTAAGAAGGTTTAGCTTTCCTTTGAAAGGATAGTTGGCTTTGGCAACCAACAAATTCTTATTGTTTAAGTTTTCACGGGCGAAAACGTCACACTCTACGAGTTTGTTTTTCTTATCCTCCAAGTGCAAAACTACCACAAATCACCATTAATAAATAAATGAAACCCAAAATGAACAGAAATAACAATAGAAACCTAATCAAACTGAAAACGAGCAAAAACTAACAGGAGTAGGGCTGACAACACCCAGTGTCTTATCAAGATCAGAACATAATTTGGACTTTACTAAAAAAAAATAAATAACCGTGTATTGTCAGTTTAATCTACACATTCTGGTATTTATATCTTATAGTTTAATACTTCTTTATTTATTAAAGTAAAAAAAAGTGAAAACTTTTAAAACGTATTTTGTTTTCAGTAAAGTGCGAATTATGTGCTGGGTCTTGAGAAGGTGTGGGTTTGTCAGTCCCACTCGTGTTAATTTTTGCTCGTTTTGAGTTTGAATCGGTTATTCATTGTAATTTCTGTTCTAGTCTTTTTCATAAAAAAGAAATTTTTTATAAATTTTTGTTTCTTTTTTTTCATTAGACTCCATAGTTTTTACTTTGAAGATTGCTTGACTTTATTTCTGCTAATTTTTGGTTTAATGAGGCTCTTTAATTTTCTTTAAAAAAAACATTTTCCGTATGTTTCCCTTTGACAAATACTATCTATAAGGTATTAAATGAATAAAAAAGTTTTTCAACGGAAAGTAAGGAGCAACATCAAACCTTAAACCGAACACAAATTATTACTTATATGAAAGGGGTTGCCTCCTCCTCAATACCTCGCTCTTTACGCTAACTTATTTTTTTTATAGGATTTTAAACAAATTTTATTATTTTAATTAAACGGTCATTGTGTTTCAAGAATCGTTCATAAAGAATTAGGACGAAAAATCGAAACTTTTTCGTAAAGAGCAAGGTCTTGTGGAAGGGGCAACTCCTTTCATATATGTAATAATTTCTGTTCGTTTTAAGTTTTGATGTTGCTCCTTACTTTCAGTTGAAAAAACTTGTTTTTTAAAAATTAATTTCTAATCGTTTTTAAATAATACCGGGAAATCCGGCTCTCTCTCCATGAAAAATTCCGGTACTTGTGTATTATACGCCATTCACTCAAGTTTACGATGTGTAAAACTCGAGAACAAACCGGTTTCTTCGTTACTTTATAAACAAATTTGGGATATATATTTGCACATTAAAGGGGGGGGGGATGAGAGTATAGCGGGTCTGCATTTAAAATGTGTTAGGCACAATTATTCTGCATATTATGAAGTAAGAATTGTTTTCTGACTTCAAACTGTCCAAATACTTTATCCCCCCTCATGTGCAAATATATAGCCCAAATTATATATTTCTCATCTATTCTGTCATTAAATTTGTCTTTGATGATTTGTGTAAGAGGATAAGTAGCTTCGATTTTTTCAACCGCATCTTCTTCTATTCAGACTCCGATATTTGTCAAGGATGGATCAGGATGAACTTCTTCAAGAAATGTCAGAAAAATTACTTCAATTTCACCACAGTTGTTTGTCTGTATTTATTTCACTCATTCGAAAAAAAAAAGAAAAGCTCGAAACAAATTAAAAAACTTATAAGGAAACCTGACCATAACCTGTTAAACTTGAAAAGCAATTTCAAAACTGTATTCTTTTTTGTTTCTGGCAGGCAATTGGGTACGCTTTAATTCAGTTCCATTTTAAAGCATACCTCGAAAGAAAAGAGAGTAAGAACCCCAAAAGTAGAGAGCAAGCTCAAACTTCTAAAGATCCGCTGTATAGTAATACCGCTATTTTGTATATATATTTACGTATAATCCAATATTTCTAAGACTCACGCGGCTCCAATATTCCAATCATGTAGGAATGACCACTTACCAGGACTGTCCTCTAACTCACAAAAACAAAGTTGAATTAGTTAAATATACAAAAAGTTTGCATATTAAAAGGACATACACCGCCCTTCTGGATAACTGATTTTCTGATTATATATAATTAGAAATTAAGGGTCAATTTTTTTTAGTTATCCCTAATCTTATTATCATTTCCTCGTTTATAAATAACAAATTATTGAGTGTTTCAATAAAAATTTTTAAGGTTTACTGACCATTCACAAACTGGCACTCGTTGATCAAATTTCTCCTTAAAAAGAAGATTCTGCCGAGACTTTGGGAGTCTATCCTATCAAATCATGTACATAAAACTAGGACATCTGCGGAAATTTTGTGATAAACATCTTTAGCAGCCTCAGGATGTGAGACATGAGGTGGCGGCGACTGCGAAGCACTAAAACAGGAGGCACCACCGAAGACAGACTAAGCTTTCTGTTGACTTAAATTGCACTAATCTATCTTGCTGTTCGAGATAAGTTTGCTCGTAGCAGGGCCTTTTATAGTTTTCTTTGGGCTACCTGGCCGTAATCATTTTGAAATTCGTAATACCTTTTATTTTTCTTTCACACAAACTTCACCCACAAGCTTTCTTCTAGTTCTGGATCTTTTCCTTCATTCCGCAAACGTTTTCATGTGCTGATGATCTAAACAAATAAAATAGTTCTCCAAGCGTCCTTTCAGGTTTAAATGCAGTATCGCACTAATTCAAATTGCAATTCCTAGATTACTGAGAACTTGATTCCCTGTAAACTTTCCTCAGTGTTGACAAACCGGTAGGTCTGCATTTATATCGACGTCTGTATGTACTACAGAATTTTCTTTCGGAGTAACAACACAACCCAGGTTACTGGGCTTCATGCCTTCTTTTTTTAGTTGTCTTATCAAATAAAGTTTTAAAATAAGTATAATGTCGCAAAGCAGCAAAATTTTCGAATCTAGAAATAGAAAGTGTTTTTCTCCCTTGCAGTTTTAATTCTTCATACCCTCAGTTATATGATTTGTCCTATGCTTTTGAGAATAAGAGAGAGAGGTCTAGTTCTAAATAAGCTTAGTATAACCTTGCAATTCTATGGGCTCATGTATTAGCAAAATATGTCAGCTGTTTCCGATATTTTGGAAACAACATTTCCTAACGAGTTTTTTCTCACTAGAGCCAATGGAATTGACCCGGCTGACCGACACTTGAAAAATATCAAATTTTGCAAGGCTCCATCTGACAAGTCGTTTTCCAGGCGGCCAATTAGTTTTTGTCTGCTTCGCGCAGATGGGGCAAGCAATATCGTTGTCTTTGGCCATGGGAAGTCTTATGACACAGTCATGGACGGACAAAATATTAAGTTCTTGTCGACTTCTCGCAGATGAATCAAAAAATTTTGTAGTCCATTTCCCGACGAAAGCCAGACGCTAGATTGAACCGACAATAAACCAAGTTTTGTAGGGCTTGGCTCAAAAAGTCGCTTTCTAGGGGGGGGGGGGTGAGAGCAATTGTTTTCTGTTGACTTTGTGTAGATGAAGCAGTAAATTTTGTTGTTCTTCGCCCAATGGAAGTTTTTTATGACTAAACATTAGACCGACAAAATACCAAGTTTTGTAGGGCTCTACTCGACTAGTCATTTTTTAGGGGGCCAATGGGCTTCTGTCGACTTTGCACACATGAAATAATAAGTTTCGTTGGTCTTCGCCCGAAGAAAAATTCCAGAAGCTTCACTTCGCACCAAAAGATAGCGACTTTTGTCGGGCTTCGCCCGACAAAACTACCCTTACATTCTAGGACCTCTCACTTTGCCACTCAAGACTACGTTATTGTGAGAAGAATATGAATATATTTTTCTAGTTAATTGTTTTCGCAAGTTAGAATTGACCCTTTTGGTCGACAAAGTGCTATATTTTTTTGTGAGGGGGGGGGGGGCTAGTTTTGTTTTTGACAAGTGGGGGTTTCACAGGGATTTTTACTTTCGAGATATGGAGAAGAGGTAGATCAGATCCAGATGTAGACCCAGTCTGACGTTTAGAAAGGATAGTTCGGAAGAAGGTTTGTTTGTTTGTTTTTCTGGGGGGGGGGGGCTGAAATAGAGAACATGTGGATGTAGAACGATAATGATTGGGTAGGGGTGGTGCAAAATTGATTTTTTCTCTGGTCAATGAAAGACAAAATAAATTTTTACCTAGGTATTTGTGGCTGTAGATCCATCCCTTTAAGTCCCAATCATCTAGACGAACAAGGTCCCCGATATAGAAAAAACAATTTCACGTATAGTTTCATTTATATTTTAGTGAGAAAAAAGCGATGATTGTTATGTGTTTTGAAGAAACCCATGAGAAAAGTTTGCAGTGAAACATAAATAATATAGCCAAAATTTTATAATATTCTTATTATGTTCGCATTATATCATAACAAATAATTCAGTTCGGCTATCGAATTGGCTTTATAAAATTAGAGCTGTTTGCTGTGTCAAGATCAGCGAGTGTCTTAATTAGGCTGTACGGGAATGTAAATAAAAATTTATTTTTGTTGCATGCAAAAATATGCATTAGTGATAATGATCAGAGGCCATTATCACTAATAAAATCTTAGCAACATTAGCTATCAATTTGGAAGAATTTAACTGATATTAGTGACTATATTTTACAAACAACTAATCCTTTACAGTGCATTCGATGCAACGAAAACCGCCTCAACTGCAAGCAAATTGCAACGTAAAGGCGTTTACGCCCGTTTCTGGCCACAGAGGAATCAGGTATCAAGAACCCAAACAACAAATTGTAAAAATCGCCGTGGATATTTTTGAATTGTGTTTTTTAATTTTTCCTATATCTAATTCACGAATTGAGAATTCATCTTCTTCCGTTCAAGTTTGATGTTAATTTTGTTGCAGGGCAGTAATTTGTAGTGTGGCTCAATAAAACTCGAGTAATTTTTTGACTGGTATTTTGTTGTGTCGTCTCCAGGCTGGTTAGCAATTTTTCTACATCTTGCAAGAAATCGTTTTCATTTGCTTTAAGATTCCGTGGATCAAAACCGTCATTCCAATCATATTATTCTTACATTATCTGTATTAAAAATTATTCTAGAAATGTACAAAAAAGGTTTATATTTTGCACAAGAAAATGGTTTTGTTTTATACAAACCGATAATGAAATGATAATAAATAAAAACCGAACTTTCGAATGAAAGTTCAGTTTGGCTAGCCAATACTTACCTCATACGTTGGTATATCTATTAACAAAAGCTTCTCCGGTTTTGCAATACAAAGAACGGGGTTAAGACACCACAAATCCTCCGAAAAACTTTTTCACAACGATCCAATTCTTCTCACATGGCCAAATCAGATCAGTTTCTGTTTTGAACTAAATCCCTTATAATTCCTTAACTCTCTATGAGCGGGGAGGAGGGAGGGACTCTATGTGCCAACGTATGAGGTAAGTATCGGCTAGCCAAACTGAACTTTCATTCGAAAGTTCGGTTTTGGCGTCGCCATTACCTCATACGTTGGTACATCTATTAACAAAAGCTTAGATTCCAACCGATGTGGTGGAGGGGTTCATAAATCAACTAATATAAAAAATTAGTTTCAAAATCGAATATTCAAATGTATAAACTATAAAACTGTCTAAACCGCAACGAAATGTAGAGCATCGGTTCGATCTTCTATTTCATGAAGGTAGTGTTGCCTGGGGGTAGTCTGCGAAAACCAGCCAGTAGCACTCATTATATCAGCAAGTGGTACTGATTTTGATAGCGCCCATGACGCCGCCAGGGATCCTGAGTCGTGTGTTTTCCCTTTTCTACACTCTTCTTTTGCTGCCTCATATGCCATAGTTATGGCCTGCTTTATCCAAGAAGAAATGGTTCAAGCTGCCACCTCTCGTGGTGCTGTTTTTGAAAAAGGAATGAAGAACTTTTTTCTCCCTTTTCTGACCGCTACGTTAGCCTTTCGCTGTGTGTAGGCCGATAGTATTCTCACTGGACACAAAGCTGGATCTACATCTAGCGCGGGAAGAAGGATAGGAGAAGGTATCTCATGAGGCTTCACGGTTTTGGGTCTAAACGAAGGGAGAAACCTGAGAGTTACTGAATTATCCGAAAATTGTGCTCTACTGAAGGACAAGGCATGAAGTTCACTCCTTCGACGACCAGATGCGATGGCAGTAATGAATACTGTTTTAAGAGTAAGATCTTTCATATCAGTATTCCACATATCAAGAAATCGTGAAGTTCTAAAATACCTTAGAACAAGGCCAAGATCCCAATCAGGAATATCATGTTGTGTCCGCGGTGACTCGTGCCAAAAATTCTGTATCATTTTCGTCAAACAAGTATCTTTGCTGATATCTGTTCCTGTAGCTAGAGCTAGCGTTCCGCGTATTGCTGCTTTATAAACTTCTATCGTTGATAGTGTGAGGTTTCGACCCGTCTTTAGATATGTCATGAATTCTGCAACTGCCTGAGTACTGGTTTCGAGAGGATTAATCTTCCTTTCACTACACCAACCCACGAACACTTGCCATTTTCCATTCAAAAATTCAATTGTAGATCGTCGCTGGGCCAGGCAATTGTACGGCCTGATTTTTTAGAAAAATGCCTCTTTTTGATTCCATGTTCAATACCATCTAACAATTTAAATTTAGATTCATTAATGTTGGGTGGCGAAGTCCACTCAACCTGAGGACATCTGACTAATCATCGTGGGGCATATGCAAATCTACTAGCGGGTGGAGAAGATTCGTGTACCCAGATTGGAGAGACCATCACGGAGCAATTAGCGTTATTGGGCAGTTCACAGACTTTCGAACCTTCTCCAGAACCTGTGCGATCAGGGAAAATGGAGGGAAGGCATAGCTGTGTTTGTTCGACCAATTGCGGACACGGGCATCTGGGCCGATCGCAAGAGAATCTGGAACTGGTGAGAAATATACGTCGATCTTCCGGTTCAATCGAGTCATGAATCGATCGACTTCTGGCAATCCGTACTCTTTTGACAGGGCTCTGAAGACACTCTCGTATAGACTCCATTCCGTGGGCAGACCTTTTCCTTCTCGTGAAAGTGTGTCGGCTACTAGATTGAGTGACCCGGTGATGTGCCTTGCCCTCAAGTGAACGTTCAGGGCCATCGTAATCTCGAAGAGCTTTATGAATGCCTCCTCTAGGGAGAAAGAATGAGTTCCGCCCTCTTTGTTTATATAATTGACTTCTGCCAAGTTGTCTGTCGCTACCATGACTACCACGTTTCTTAGCTCCTCCGCAAATGCTTTGATTGTGTTGGCTACGGCTCTCCTCTCGAGGCAAAGTATATGAAGAGATTTTCTTCTGGAGACCAAGTCCCCGAAGTGTCTTCTAGATAGCCATCTTCTAGATAGATGTGGGTCCTCTAGATAGCCACCCCGTCCGTAGGTTGAGCTGTCGGTGAATATTGTTTTGGAAACAATAGGGGGCTTGAGAGGAAGGCCTTGACTCAGCCAATCTTTGTTCAGCCACGGTGAAAATGCCTCTTTTATCTCTGTTGTAATTAGGATGTTTAAATCTATGTTGTTCCAAGACCTGTCCCACAATCTGAGCATTAGTAACTGACAGTTCCTGAGATGTAGTCTGTTGAAAGGAATTGCTCTTGAGCCCGCGTTGATGAGTCCAATCAGCTTCATCAGTTGCCTTATTGAGGTATGTGATTTTTCCAGAGCTGCCTTGATTGCATGTATCAAGTTCTGAATCTTTTCCGGGGTTAGGTACACCCTCCTTACCTCCAGGTCTACCAGAAACCCGAGAAATATGATCCGTCGCATAGGTTGCAATTCTGATTCCTCGCTCAGCATGAACCCAAGTCTGTGCAGGAGAATCATCTGATTTCTCGCTCAGCATGAACCCAAGTCTGTGCTGGAGAATCATAATGGTCTTTACATTGTTCTGCACTAATGACTTGGTAATTCTGCAGAATCTATTTGTTCATGTAAGCATGCAATTGGATGGTTTGAATATGGCCATAGCTCACGATGGCACTTTGAACTGATAGATTTTGTTTTTGAAAGTGAACCCTAACCTCATTCTGTGAGTTAGGTCCTTAAAGTGGGCGGAAAACATGAAATATTTTCCAGAGATAATAATCTCGGTTTATTCCTAATCTCCTGAGACAAGTCAGGAATTGAGTTCGAGACAGTATCTCTTCTCATAAATATCAATTTTGAGTACGCTCTAGAAAAAATATTTGAAAGATGCTGCTGACACCTATTAACAGAATCCAAGAACTGTATCAGTTTTTGGGATAGTGTCAGGAGAGACGTTCTCTGCCTTTAACATCTTTATGACAGTACCTAACGTGAGGTCACTGTATGATACCATGCTCAGAGTCACTCGTGTGGAAGAATCTAAGGCCAAGAATGACTTTTTGTCAACTGATATGAACTGTGCTCTACTTATGTCCTCTACTTATGCAGTTGATGGTAACAAAATGACCTTTGGGTTTATGCGTGGTGCCTGTGAAGCTGAAAATGCGTCTTGACATTTGTAAGCTTTCGCTCGGTCCGGGATGCCGAAAGGGTCAAAGAAAGTACTACGTTTTGAGTTTGTAATTAGACGCTGGAAGTAAATTCAACTCTAATCACCAGAAAAACTTACCCCATGCCAGAACAGACCTGTAGGCCAGCGCTGTAGTCGTTACAATAATATGCAATGACGGTACGTACGTCCAAGGCGTCGTGACCTTATATAAAGGCGGTGTGTATTCCCAGAGTATTATGACCTTATGTAATAAGGGTCTGTACTCCCAAGGCGTTATGACCTTATGTAATGGTGGCCTGTATACCCAAGGTGTTATTACCTTATGTAATGCCGGTCTGTACGCCCAAGGCATTATGACCTTATTTAATGACGGTCTGTACACCCAAGGTGATTTGACCTAATGCAATGACGGCATGTGCACCCAAGGTGTTGTGACCCTATGTAATGACGGTCTGTATACCCAAGGTGTTATGAACTTACGTAATGGTAGTCTGTACACCTAATGATGTTATGACCTTATGTAATTCCGGTCTGTACGCCCAAGGCATTATGACCTTATGTAATAACGGCCTGTAAACCCTAGGTGTTATGACCTTGTGTAATGAGTATTATACCATACCATAAATATTGGGTTTAACACGCCCAAATGCTTAAAATACAAATAATTACAAATAAGATACAAAAATTCACTTATGTAATGTTTTGTTCCATGATTTTTGCGTACCACCAGGGTTGTCAGCTGCCAATATCTAAAAAGGGGTAAAAACTAAGGAAAAGGGGGAAGTTTTACTCAAAGAGTGCAAGTCCAAAACAAAGAATTGCGTGCGCCTGTGAAGCTAAAGGTGTGTCGTGACATTTGTAAGCTTTCGCTCGGCCCGGTATGTCGAGAGGATCGAAGAAAGTACCACGTTCTGAGGATGACTTATTCTTTGTTGTTGACTGCAGTTTTTCTGAGCGCTGCTTGATGAAGATTTTCAGCATTGGGAAGAAAGGTAACGTGATAAGCTGTGTTCTCTTGAATGGCTCAATTGCCAGAACCAGCTCTGCTGCCGAGCGAGGCTGTTGGACGGTAATGGTAGGCCTGGGGCAAATGGTGTCACCCAGTACTTCGTATACAAGGTCTAGCAACTCTGCCAAAGAGATCTTGTCATATGTTCCGGGATTGGTGTCTACCATCGACTGCTCGTCATCGAAATGTAAAGAATTATTGTCCTCATTCTCAGAATTGCCATCACCTATATCTTCTCGGTCTCTCGAGGCCGTTGTTGAGGGGCCCTCACCCCTATTAGTGTTGGAGGTGTGGTCACGCTCGGAAAAGGGTCTTCCGTCATTTTGTAAACAAACAATCTGTGACTTCATATTTTTCATTTCATCATGTAGTGATTATTTAAATAATTACGATATTATAAATACATAATTTTATCCAACTATAAAATCTTTATAATTAGATGCTTGGACTAATTTGAGCTGCAATCTCCAGACCAATTTATCCCTTGCCAGAAGGCCTATAAGACATAGGCGTTTTAACCTTGTGTAATGGTGGTCTGTACGCCCTAGGCGTTATGACCTTATGTAATGACGGCCTATACGCCCTAGGCGTTATGACCTTATGTAATGACGGCCTATACGCCCTATGTGTTATGACCTTATGTAATGACGGCCTATACGCCCTAGGCGTTATGACCTTATGTAATGACGGCCTGAACGCCTGGGGTTATGACCTTATGTAATGTCGGCCTATACGCCCTAGGCGTTATGACCTTATGTAATGACGGCCTGAACGCCTGGGGTTATGACATTATGTAATGACGGCCTGTACGCCCTAGGCGTTATGACCTTATGTAATGACGGCCTATACGCCCTAGGCGTTATGACCTTATGTAATGACGGTCTATACGGCCAAGCTGTTATGACCTTATGTAATTTATAAAATATAAACTTATGAAAGGTATTATCCATACCCAAATACTGGATTTACCGCAGCTAAACCATTAAAATACAAATAATTATATGGCCTACTAAACACAAGGCTCATACACGAACAAAACTATAAACTCATTTTCTTTTCTACTAAATAAAAAATGTTTTATATGTTAAACCAAAGAAACTACCTTGGATAGTGTCTATCCGTTTAACCCTGTGTACCACAAAACAGAAACTGATTTGATTCGGCCATGTGAGAGGAATTGGATCGTTGTGAAAACGTTTTTCGGAGGATTTGTGGTGTCTTAACCCCGTTTTTTGTATTGAGAAACCGGAGAAGCTTTTGTTAATAGATATACCAACGTATGAGGTAATGGCGACGCCAAACTTATATAATTGCATTAAGCCTATAACAGCTGTAAGTGCTGCGGTTTAATTTGCTAGTTTCTAAAGCAAAAAATGCTTAGAACATATAAAAAGCGCGGGCAGTATAATTATGTAGACAAGTTTTGTTTTAGTATTTTAATTTTTGTTTGTTTTCAACGTCTCTGTTTTACTGAAGACTCCAATAATTAGTTTATTTCATTAAAATCTGTAAAACTTAATGTTATGACGTATAATCCACCAAAATTAAAACTAAATTAATTACCAAACTTTTCGTAAAAATCGTTAAATGTATATGTACATTTTTATCACTGAAATTCAGCTGATAGAATTTGTTCTCTTTGAACTAGCGTGAAAAAAAGGATTTAGCTTCCAAATATCAAAAAAGTGTAAGAGGTGTCCATATCTGGATAGTCAAGGGGCATGGGCTATATAATAGTTTTTTTTTTGGGGGGGGGGGGGCAATTGCCTTCCCCCTTGATCCCCCCCCCCGAAACGAAGCATCTGGATTGGATGTCCTTTTCTATTGCGACTATCGTGGGCTCACGGACAAAATCATGAATGCGAAACAATACTTTTAAGTTATGTTTCTGGAATGGCCACACAATTTCTCAATTGTCAAAGACTGAGAAAGTGCTGAGAACATTGCAAAACAATCACTTCGAGCTTCTGGCTCTGTCGGAGGCTTGATGGCTAGACTTTGGAACAGACAAATTGAACGAAGAGTTATGATTAACTACAGTGGACCCCAAAAAGACATGAATACGGAGTTGCCTTAATGATGACAGAACAAACCTCTCAAACTCCGTTGATGTGGACTCCGATATCACCTAGAACCCTGAAGGCCCACTTCCTAAGTGCTCATGCGTAACTGTCAGTGGTAATATTCTATGAACCTACCAATAATGTACTTGACGAATCAAAGAACGAATTGTACAGAGCCCCCAACTGCGTAGTCGATGACATACCATAGCATAACATCGCACGTTTTCTAAGAGACTTTCACACGAAAGCACGGAATGATCGACCGTTTCCCCACAGGTTCTTGGCAAGCATGACCTGGTCTAGCAAAATGAAATGGAGAACTACTGATCGGTTTCGCACTCCTCAATGTCTTTGTAATAGGTGGGAGCCTATTTTCTTTCTTAGGCAACCCACCAGAGATTCCAGCTACACTGCTGTTCGCTTGGAACATCAATACGGATAATCCGTCATCCACCAAAATTACAGCACTACCAAAGAAGTTGAAAAATGGGAAGTCTCTCAGGGAAGACCGAATATTAGTGAAAACAATTAAAGTAACTATTCTGATCCGCATTTCTCTGAAAAGAAATGCTGAGAAAACAAAATATATGGCTACCACAGACTTACCCTTGAGCATCACATTTGGAGTTTAAGATATAGAGTAAATTGTTCATTTCAGATACCTTGAAAGCATAATGCAAAACACTAGATCGACCACAATAGAACTCTTCACAAGAATTTGCCAAACTAATGGAGCCTTCAATAGACTGCGAAAAAGCTTGTGGTCCCCGACCATCTCTTCATGGCTCAAAATGCGATTTTTTTAATAGCAATGCTATACCAGTTTTACTTTACGCTGTCGGAACCTGGAACCTGATCCAGGAACAAGAGAAAAAAATGCTTGTTTTCAAAAACTCATGTCTCGGAAGAATCTTTAACATCAACTGGCAGTAGAGGTTAACAATTCAGTGACAAGAAGAGCCAGCTTTTTTGGACAGATGTCATAAGAGATCGTCGATTGACGGATCGAGATACCGTATCCACGTACTACGTATGAGTAACCTTTGCCAACCTAATGCTGCGCTCTGCTAGCAACCACCGTGTTGACCCCGCAGCGTCAGACCCAGAAACACCCAGTGACGAACGGACCAGACAGATCTACGTATACTATACACGTTAATCCAACCTCGGGCAATACATACTTGGAGTAGCAAATCAACGAGAATATTGGCGTCTCTTTCTCGATACCTTGGGGGCCTATGGAGACGTGGCTGGATATAAGTCTAATGTAAGGTAACTGTATTTTGAAGTGCAAAATGTATAGCCGTTTTGGCATTGTAGGTGTTTTGTTCATCAAATGATTTTGTAAAAACCCTTAAATATGATTTTATTGTTTAAAGCAAGTGCAAAAGCACAATACTCAAAGGAGTGTGAAAAAAAGTTTCATCAAACTGCTATTCTAATAGAACATTTTTTCCTGAAGCAGTGATGGAAAAAAGTAAGACCTTAACGTAAAGCGCGGTATTTAGGAGACGTCTTGCCTCCTTATTCAATGGATAAATTGTCCGCTGAAAGCGGTTTTGTTGAAAATGACAATTTTTGCCAGAACTGAATTACAAACGCTATCTTATGTAAAAAAAAAAAATCTCTTTCGAATAGTTTAATTGATATTGCTTTGAAAAATCTCTAACTGCCTCTCTTTTGCAGTCTTACTTTGCCAAATTGTATATTTTTTGATTTCTTTAAAGCGATTTTGCCGAGTCACATACAGCATGGTCCGTTTTTCCGAAAAATGCTGATTTACTGAACCAAAGTATATGGTCAGATTCATGTGTACCGCAAAATTATAACCAAATAATGAGCTACATGATGCGAGACATCCTGAAGAAGCATTCACATGTCCAGGGTATAACAATGAAGTATTCTGAGCCTGGCTACTATTCAGGAAGTCAATTTTAGCTTATTGCCATTTTCAAAGGTGAAGTTACTACAGTTCAAGTAAGGACTATCCAAAAGGGTGTTCTATAAAACTTCGTTTGCGGATACTACTCCTTCTGTAGAGCTGATTGCACCAGAGGCTAGCCTAAGGAGGTCATTGCCCAATGTGCCAGTACTGAATGTTGTGGAAAGGCTGCTGCCTCCTGTACCTCTTAGCACAGTAGTTAATTTTCCAACAGTAAAAGTAAAAAACGTTGAATCGCTTTACTGTTTCATGCCAAAAGTAGATGTGGCATATGTGAGAAGTCGTGTTAAAAGTTTTAACAAAGCTGAGGTACCTAGTACTCCAGCTGAAATCACAGATTGTCCCAAAGTAGCCTTTGTCTCGAAAGATTAAAACCTGAAATTCCAAGAAGCTTATTGCTAAATGAGACCTTCCACTGATCTTTTGTTACATTTGTTCGTAAAACTCCTCAAAGGCTCACCTCAGGACAATAGAAATACGCCCAACGATGTAAGCAATTTTTCTTTTCTGAAACAAAAATGAACGCTCTAGTTATAGCCGATTTTGAGATACAACTGTCAAAATTTTCAAATTTGTTTTTCTCGTTTTTTTTTGGAAAACAGATTCGGCAAAACCGATTTCAGGCAACAAAATCCGTTTCTTTGTAAGTTTTAGGGCCACCCTTTTCTTTACTCTGTGAAACTTATTTTTTGCTTGATTTTTCTTCGTCTTCAATATTATATCTTGTGTAATATAAATATGAGGCGAGCTCTCTCCCTCAATGTCCTGGCCTTTTTTTTTGCCAAAGTTTAACTTTTGCGTGACAACGTTTCGAAAATAAAATGGCCACTGAAAAGATAACCTCTTAGGTTTTTTTTTATTTCTTAAGAGAAGGCTAAAATACCAAAATAATTTTTAAGAAAGTAATATTTATTCTTTTAGAGGAGAATTCGTTAGAAAAACATGTTGACAAAATGCCAATTTAGCATCGGTAGAGATCAAAACAATAAGAGAGTTATTTCACCAAGCATCAAATAGTTCGTAGTAACGAACTGTAAATAAAGCATATCATCTGTCTATTGTGACCAAAACACCATAAAATCCAATTTTGACAGCTAAAGAATTTGGATTTAAGAAGATTTTCGGATTCTTAACATTCAAAGATTTTAAAATCATCCATAAGATGTTCTTGAAAATCTGTAAAAATAGGAAATTTAAAAGAAAATTAAAACCAAATCCCTAAATAGGGTGTAGTATTGAAGAAATTATATGATCATATTCAGCACGTATAAGGAACCTAGTACAGAAGTTTCCATTTCCTATGTACATTCTTTTCTAAGGAATTTTATAACAGGTGCGTGTTTATTTATTTGTTTTTTTTTGTTTTTTTTATTAAGGAGCGATAATATTGAACTATATAATATTCAATAGAGGAGAGAGCTGATTGGAATGTAGATTAGAAGCCCTAATGACTTTTTATCGCAAGAATTTGTTTAGTATGAAGTAAGAATTACATTTACATGATAGTATTAGGTGGTTTAAAGCACCCCTCATGCTAAGAGTTTTGCTATTCTTTCGTACAAAGGATCGGTGGCTGTATTTGGTAATAAATATTATGTGTACCTGCACAAAGGCTGAAGAAAAAGGGCATCACTTCCAATTGATTAACTACTTCCTTACAAGTCATAGTTATGACTAAAGACTTATTATACTAATAGAGAGTCATTCCAATTGAATGGTTTCTTGTTTTATTAAGGACTTGTAAGGAATGACTCCTTCCCCCTAAATTGAGCTAGTGAATGGTAAGGACTTGCTGATTTAGCCAGTTCTTATCACTCCGTAACTTTACTGAACAAGGAAGGAATTATTTCTAAACAAAGGAAGAATAGCTTGCCTACTCCTCCGCAGGTAACTAAAGCTAACATCATTCCTTACTCAAACATAGAAAGTGACGAATGGTAAGGAATGACGCCTTCTTAATAAAACAGGCCTTTAGGACGGAATAATGCTATTTAATTAAAACATAAAGATGGTGTTGATTGTTTCAACAGCATTATCGAGAAGAAAGCCAAAAATTTCAAATCTTAAAAATGTCAAAAAAATCTTTTTTTTCCAACCGCAAGAAGGCACAAGGTCCCAGTATTCAATTCGTTACTGCTCAAGTATGTATTTGCCGTTTTATTTCTAAACTACACATCTGTCTTTATTTTCTAGTAAGGCCAAGTTTGATTGCTTTACATTGTCCTTCCTAGCTAGACCTACAAGAAAGTCCACAGGGAATTTTGATGTGAATATTTAAAACATGAACTATCTAACGGTAAAATTCAACTTTACCTACTTTGGAATATCTTAGAAAGCAGTTAGGTTAGGAAAATAAAACTTTCAGGGATGGGTCTAGAAGCTAAAGTAGGGTAAAAAAAACAAAACAGTATCCAATTGAGCAAAATTATTTAAAACTAAAACCCTCAGACCCTGTTATCCAAGAAAAATTGGGAAGAATTGCATATATCAATGAAAAGTCTACCTATTAAAATTGTGACAAAACAACATTTTGCCTTAGTTTTCAGTTATAAGTTTCTTTTTCTGAAAATACAATTCCTGTTATGTGAGCAGAATTTTCAGCCATATAAATGTTTTTTATTTCAAAATTTAGGAAATGTAGTTTATTTGCATATCTTTAAAACTTTATAATTTGGGATTCACCAAATTTGTGAAGCTGAGAACATTTTTGTTGTACTTCATTTAAGCAGAAGATCTATTTTGCAAGGTTTCAATTTTATAACACACAGATTTTTAGGGGTTAATCAAAGGTCAGGACACTCTAAAGGGAGAAGGAGTAGAGATGGGTACTTCAAAATACCTTCCTGGGACATACTTTAGCCTATAGACCCATCCCTGAAAGTTTCATTTTCCTAACCTAACCCCCTTCCAAGACTTTTGGAATTTGAATTGGCTTGGTTAGCCTATAATAAAGAGTTAAGGATTTTTGTAGGCCTAGGCTATTCAAAATTAGCCTAGCCAATGAGCTTAAGGTATTAATTACCAACTGCTCTAAAATGGATATGGGTAAAACTATAAACTAAAACAAGAATGCACTGCAAAATTCTTTGCAATAGAATCTCAGACAAATGAGGGAACTCTGAAGCAAAGTGCAAAAACTGCATTTTGACTGCCTATTTTTGAATTTAATTGTAATCTTTCATTTGGACCCTAGGTAACATACAGAAAAAAGCATGGTTTAGATGCATGAGCAGGCAACCACATAAGGAGACATGTTAAGATAACAGTTCTTACTTCATAATATGCATAATAATTTTAGTTAATATATTTTTCAGCAGAAGAACCTTTATCTTTACTTCTTTCCTTGTTCTCCCAGTTTTTCTAAGAAATTCATGAATTTCTTAGAACCTATATATTAACAAAGTATATGTCCCCACTCCCCTAATGTGCAATTATATACCCATAATTACATTCAGAATCTAAACATAACCATCATTTGAATCACATATGAACTTTACCACACCACCATGATGTGCAAATGTATACCCTGATTTGAAGATATTTAGAGGTGAGGTAAAGTTCATTTGTGATGCAAATGAAAGTTATGTTTAGATTCAGAATGCAATTCTGAGTAGGCTATATATTTGCACATTAGGGGGTGGAGGTATATACTCTGTTAACATAGGTTCTAAGAAATTCATGAATTTCTTTGAAAAACAAAGGAAAGAAGTGAAGATAAAGGGGTACTTGAGTATTAAATGTACTCTTTTATATAATGCAATGAAACCAGTCACAAAAAATTAGCTAAATTAATTTAAGAGACAGGTTAATTTAAGAGACTGCTGTAGAGTCATGCAATGCAAAGCAAGGTTTTCATTGCATTATGATATTTAAACTTTTTTTTTTGGGGGTTTGGGGGGGGGGGGGAAGATACCTAGGTTAGGTTACCTATTTAATGTATGGTATGCTGTTCACCAATTACCAATTAGAACCAATTACCACTATTCACCAATTAGATTGGGCAAGAATTCTTTGCTTAGCAATTGACTTAGCTTGTCTACTGATCTAATTTTCATTAAAGGTGTGGAAAGATGATCTTATTTAAACTGAAGAAAAACTTTATCTCCTGTATCTCTATTAAAAGCAAGGTCTCTATTTACTGATTTGTTTAAAATTTCAATTGCCTCCAAAAAGAATGTGGGAAGCCATTTGCTTCATATATTAAAGCTGCCTCATCAAAAAGAACTACATGATCTGGATTTTCAACAATTTAGAGGGTCAAAGCAGAATCAATAGCCCTTTTCTAAGATTTATCCCACTTTTCAACAAATTGCTACCAAATGAGTTGTTACTGACCACAGTGTCTAAAAAAAATTCTTATTCTAGTTTAACAGCCCTTGTGTTTAGACAGTTGTTAAAAAGAATCTTCAGATAAATACAGAATTAGCTCTAAAGAAAAGACAATTGGAGGGAGGTGGTAGAAATTGATATATAATCCTCAGGGCTGTATCCAGGACTTTCATTTAGGAAGGTGGGGGGTGGGGCTTCAAAACAAGCACAGTCACTTGAATTTAAATCTAAGTCTAAAGGAGTTTGCAAGCAAATCCAATTGAAAACTGTCTTAATGACTGTGAAAGTGACTGAATGTTCTACTCTTATGATCCAATACTTAGTTAATCAAAGTCATCAAAGTGTTACAAACCTTTTTTTTTAATTATATTTGGTAATTTTATAAATAAATGACAAATAGCATGCATATGGTTTGAGGAATATGGCTGATACAGCTATTTAAATATTCAAGGCTGTTAGGGTAACATTTCTTAGGTCTCAAGTTAGAGAAAAAAGGGACTAATATGATTTTACTCCGAAATAATGGTAAATGTGATTTACTTATTTTATTTTTGTGTACAAAATACATGTCTGAAATCAGGCACTGTCCAATTGCTGAGGTATTACTCTAGGCACAAGATTGCAAAAGGGATAAACTAGACAGTTAATTAAATTGATGAAACTGTAGATGATGTGGTTCCATTGTAACTGAACCCCAAACAACTGAACCACCAGTGTGCAACTGAACCAGAGTGCAAGTGAACCACTGTGCAATTGAACCACCATGCAACTGAGCTCTCATGCAGCTTAACCCTTGTGCAACTCAACCCCATTTAACTAAACCCCGTGTAACTGAACCCTTGTGCAAGTGAACCACCATACTGACCCTCTGACCATGTATTTATTTTTCCATATGTAACCCTCTGGCCATGTAATTTATGTGTGCAGTAGCTACAAACTTAATGCTGTGCATCCCATGAATTTGACATGCACCCAATTATTTATGTTTATTACAATGCTATCACACAATTCCAACATTCAAGCATTACCATGGTTGCTGGTAAGGGGGAGGCAGGGGGCATGCCCCCCCCCCCCCCCCTGGAAATTTGGGACTATAAAGTAATTATAATTAAACCAAAGGAAAGAAAGCAGAATAGGGATAAACCATGGACAAAATGTTTGTTGCCCCATTGTTGACTACCTGCCAATAGATTTTGACCCATAATAAGGAAAATATAAGTTCTAATTTGTAACTGAGTAACCCCTAACCAGTTTTCCCCAAACATTTTTTCTATATGATTTGGTACATTTAGTCAAAGAATCAGCTTTTTATTGTGATCCTAAATATGTAGTTGTCTATTAATAATTAGTGCAGTTATTAGAACAGAAGAAAGTTCATATAATTACAGAAAACACAATGAAAACAACTTAATAAGGGGCAATGTCGGTAAGAATATGCCGTCAACTTTTGCTTGCATTGCAAGAGTACCCATGAGCTGATATATGAAACCACTATAATCAGAAATGTTTCCCCTGAATGGAATGCTGGGAATTTCTGTATTTTCCCCCCTGAATGGATACGTTTTTTGTGTTTTATTATCAAATTTTTTTCCAGGGGTGATTGTGTTTATCTAGCTGTTATTTTGAAAAAGATTTAATTTTTTTACAGTTATGAAGTATAAAGGTGTCAAATATACTGGCTTTTGGTATTTAAAATTAAATTCAAAATATTGAATAAACATTTTTTATTTGATTTTCTTCATCTTAGTTTTTAATGTTTTACTTTGAACAAAACTACTTTGATAATGCTTTACTTTTTATAAACACTGAGTCTAAAGGCATTAAATATTTTGGTGTTTGATAACCAAGTTCAATACTGTTGATATGATTAAAAAAATATCCATCCAACGCTTCAGCATTGCTCAACAGAATTGAATGCTGGAAGTTTATATCTTAATTTTTGTATGTACACCATTGTTTTGTGTATTTTTTGTAGTTACTTACTTTTTTCATTTATATACACGTTTACTTTAATTGAGATATTTTTTCCATTGCGTTTAGAAAATAATTTGTCTCTAAGCTTCATTAAGTAAAGAAAAGACACAAGTTTTTTCAACTGAAAGTAAGGAGCAACATTAAAACTTAAAATGACCAGAAATTATTACATATATGAGGGGAGTTGGCCCCCCCCCCCCTCAACACTTTGCTTTTCACGCTACTGTTTTTTTGGCACTTCAAAAAAAATTACTTATTGTTCTAATTAAACGACCCTTGAGTTTAAGGAGTCGTTTTTTAAAGAATTCGGACAAAATTTAAACTTTTGCATAAAGAGTGAGATGTTGAAGAGTGGGCAACCCCCCTCATATATGTAATAACTTCTGTTCGTTTTAAGTTTTAATGTTGCTCCTTACTTTCAGTTGAAAAAACTTCAACTAAACAAAAAAAACTTGTTTTTTAAATTTCTGATTGGCTTTTAAATAATGCAAGGATACCTGGCTCCACCCCCATGGAAAAATCCCCCTCCCCATAGAAATATTCTCTGGACAATTCAATCATGGCGAAAATCTACCGCAAACAATTACCTTTAACATCCCCACGCATAAAATTGAATTGGTAAAGAGAAAGCAAGACATATAAAGAAACTTCATATATGAATTCTGGCAAATTCACCCAGCGTAAAATTTCCTCTTAAAATTTCACCCCCTGGAAACTATCATCTCCATTGAAAATTCTCCCAGCACAAAATTTGTCCTCCCCTCCCTACCCAAAAAATGCATGCATACTTCCTGATAAGAAATAAAACAATGGGCAAATTTTATAACTTAAAAACCTTTCCCCAGGGGCTGTAGGGGGTTATTTTATCTCCAAAGACATACTTATTATGCTTTTCAACTATGCTGAACAATTCAGCTATCTCAAAATTTTGATCAGACGATTTTGGGGAAAAAGTGGCGTGGGAGGGGGCCTAGTTGCCCTCCAATTTTTTGGTCACTCAAAAAGAGCACTAGAATTTTTCATTTCCTTTAGTATGAGTCCTCTCTTGACGTTCTAGGCCCACTGGGTCCCTCCATACGATCACCCCCGGAAAAAAAAAACAAATTAACATGCATCTGTCATTTTTCTTCTGGTAAAAATTGCAATATTCCACATTTTTGCAGATACGAGTTTGAAACATCTACAGTAGGGTTCTTTGACATGCTGAATCTAATGGTGTGGTTTTCATTAAAATTATATGACTTCAAGGGGGTCTTTTCTTATTTTTTCGAAAATTTGACAACAGGCTCGTAGGTAAGACTAAATCTAATGAAATTAATATATTTGGAATCAGCATAATAAATCAATTTTTTTGATATATCTATTGGTATCAAAATTCCGTTTTTTAGAGTTTTCTCGACACCTTCCTCATTAAAATTTTTTTGTAGTGCTTTGAATTTTTTTTCCCAATTGCAAATTTTCTTAGAAATTTGGGAAAAGGCCAAACTTCACAGTAAATAATAAGAAGCTAAGGAGGAGACGACCCCCTTCATGCAAAGAACAATCTGTTCAAATAGGTTTAAAATCTGTTCCTTGCTTTCAATTGAAAAGTTTTTTTTAATTTAATTTCTGATTGTTTTCCAAATCATACCCAGGCTTAACCAAGATATAATTTGAGATACTGGTCCCTTAAATCCCTGGTCAATTACTTTTAAATGTTTAAATCAATAATTGTATGTTGATTAGTACCGTTCTACGTTTAAATTTGCAATTTAGATTTTGGATAAAATTTGAATATAGCCCACTTAAAAAATTGGCAATGAATAGCAATTTTGGTTAAAAGTCCATACTAATATTAGTACTAAAGAATTTCGGTTGGATGAAAAGGAGTATTAGTGTTTGTATGGTATGAAATTCTGTGAGACTTTTGATCTTCTATATAAATGAAGCCGTCACAACCTCTACAAAAGGATTTTCTTATCAATAAATACATTACATGTATTTTTTTAAATACATTGAAGTACTTCATATAAATTAAAAAGAAAAAAGAAAAAATATTACCATTTAAACTTGCTGAAAACAAAGTTCCCAGCAGTATTTGCCACCCCAAAGAAATTTCATGGCGGGGCTGATGATGGCCTGCTTTGCCTTTTCTACCTCTATGCTGGTAGATATGGGAATGTAACATATGAGCTGTATAGAGAAACATTTTAATTAATTCCCACTCCCCCCCCCTACCTCTATCAACATTTATTTAAAGCCTCATGAATAGTAAACAGTTTGTCCACTAAAATGTACTTTTTTAGGAATCCACCCTACCCCCGCCTAAACAATGACTCCCCCCCTCCTCATTATAGCTGATACGCAATTGCAGATCACCAAACATAGCCTAATTTCATTACAAATAAAGCAAATAAACTTGGTTGAATCGAGTATTGACAACGTGTGGCATTGCTTCTTTTGCACATGGAAAGCCTAAAATACAGTTATTGATACTTTTAAATCACTTAGCTTATCAAAATTTTAAATTGATTGCAAATTCGTCCTCTTCGGGGTAAAGTTTTAGATTGGTGCTGTAAACCAACTAAACTGTCCCCCAACCCCCACAGCTATTTTGGCGTCTGCCCCCCCCCCGGGAAAATTTTCTGCCGGCGCCCTTGAGCACTACCCAATCTAGGAAAACTCAAACTTAAACTTTATTTAAACTACATAAAAATACAAAAAAAGATTAACCCCCAAACGAGAGCAGAGCTCGTAAGATTGGGTATTTAAATAATGGGACATACGCAAAACAAAACAACTCGTCATAATAATAATAATAGCAAAATTAACTTAATTAACAAAAAAAACAATAACAACAAAAACTTAGGAAACTAGGAATAAAAGAAAAGAAAGGAAAAAAGAAATGCTGGACAAGAAAGAAATGCTGGGCAAGAGGGGAATGAAAGGCCGTCCCATTGTGGATACAAATCATAAAACACAAACAAAAATATCATAATTTTTAATAAACATTAAAAAACAGTCTTTACTAATTGCTTCTTTAAATACAGCTGAGATTTTTGGGATTGATCAATCTGAGTTTTATCATTTAGCTTATATTTATTCGCAATGAATGGTATTAGGCACCTTAGTGAAAATCTTGAACTTTCACATATTACAAAAAGAATTCGATATAATGCCGCCCTCAAACGAGCCGGATGAGGGAACAAAATGACCAAAAAATTGTTATAGAAATAATTTTTAGGATTTTGAATTTGAAAATTCCATAAAGAAATATTTACATCACGTGTACGTTTTAAATCCTACAAATCATAGGCAGCACAATCGCCCTGCCAAGTAAAGAACGATGTTGGCACAATGTATTATTTATTTATTTTTTTCCCTTTATACCAGGGTACTTCGTATCTAAGGAGTTGTCGCAGAAACTCCGAAAAGGGCTCATTCGATTGGAAATTGGAGTGGCTGGTGCCCTTTTTAATAGTCAAAAGTTATTAAAAGACAGCTAACATCCCTTCTATGCCCACCATTTCCCCAAACACATTCCATCAAAATTTTGAGATAGCCATTTTGTTCAGCATAGTTGATTTCCAGATAGAAATTATATTTTTGAGGACACTCCCCCACAGCCCTCAGGGCAAGGGTTGTAAGTTATGCCCTGGAGGCATATAAGGGTTTTATAGAAAGCGTTGTCATAGAAACTTCAAAAAAAGGGTCATACGATTGGAAACTCAAAGGGCTAGTGCCGTTTTTATTAGGCAAAAGTGATTGGAGGGCAACTCACCCCCCTCTCACGCCCACCTTTTCCCCAACCACAACCAATCAAAATTTTGTGATAGCCATTTTGTTCAACGTAGCTGAAAGTTCTGGAAATTATGTCCTTGAGGATGACAACCCCCCCCCCCTCCCAGCCGTCAGGGCAAGGGTTGTAAGTTATGCCCTGGGGGTATATAAGGTTTTTATAGAAAGCGATGTCATAGAAACTTCGAAAAGGGCTCATTTGATTGGAAATTGAAATGGCTAGCGCCCTTTTTAATAGTCGAAAGTGATCGGAAGGCAACTAAAACCCCTTCATGCCCACCATTTATCCAAATACATCCAACCAAAATTTTGAGATATCCATTTTGTTCAAAGTAGTTGAAAGGTCCAGAAATTATGTCTTTGAGGATGCCACTCTTCCCACAGCCCACAGGGTAAGGGTTGTAAGTTATGCCCTGGGGGCATATAAGGTTTTTATTGAAAGCTTTGTCATATAAACTTGAAAAAGGGCTCATTCGATAGAAAATTCAAAGGACTAGTGCCCTTTTTAATAGTCGAAAGTGATTTGAGGGCAACTACCCCCCTGCCGCTCACGCCCACCTTTTCCCCAAACACGTCCAATCAAAATTTTTGGATATGCAGTTTGTTCAACGTAGTTGAAAGTTTTAGAAATTAGAACTTTGAGGACGATAACCCCCTCAGAGCCCTTGGGGCAAGGGTTATAAGTTATTCCCTGGGGCCATATAATATTTTTATAAATAGTAATGTTGTAGAAACTTCAAAAAGGGCTCGTTCGATTGGAAAATAGAAGGGCTTGTGCCCCTTTTAATAGTCGAAAGTGATAGGAGGGTAACTAACACCTCCTCTCAAACCCAACCAAACACATCCAATCAAAATTTTCAGATATCTATTTTTTTCGACGTAGTTAAAAAGTCCGGAAATTATTTTCTTCAGGATGACACTCCCCCCCCCCCCCCACATCCCTCAGGGCAAGGGTTGTAAGTTATGCCCTGGGGGCATATACGTTTTTTTTAATAGAAAGCGTTGTTGTAGAAAATTCAAAAAGGAATCATTCGATTTTGCGCCCAATAGCACTTTCGACTATTAAAAACGGCACTAGCCATTTAAATTTCCAATTGAATGAGCCCTTTTTGAAGTTTCTACGACAACGCGTTATATAAAAACCTTAAAATGGCTATCTCAAAGTTTTGATTAGATGTGTTTGGGGAAAAGGTGGGCGTGAGAGGCGGGTTACTTGCCCTCTAATCACTTTCGGCTATTAAAAAGGGAACTAGGCCTTTGAATTTCCAATAGAATGAGCCTTTTTTGAAGTTTCTACAACAGCGCCTTCTATAAAAAAAACTGTATATGCCCCCAGGGCATAACTAACAACCCTTGCCCTAAGGGCTATGGGGAACTGTCCTCCTCAAAAACATAATTTATATCTGGAAGTCAACTACGCTGAACAAAATGGCTATCTCAAAATTTTGATTGGATATGTTTCGGGAAATGTTGGGGGTTGACGGGGTTGTAGTTGCCTTACAAACACTTTCGACTATTCAAAGGGCACAATCCACTCCAATTTCCAATTGAATGAGCCCTTTTCGAAGTTTCTACGACAACTTCTTCGATACGTAGTACTTCTTTGATACAATGTATTATTAATAAATAATACACTGTGCCAACATCGTTCTTATATACCCCCAGAGCATAACTTAAAACCCTTTCTCTGAGGGTTTTGGGGGAGTGTCCTCCTCTTTACTTAGTCCCCGTTTCTTGTCTCGTTCTCGAGTGTCCCCGTTCTTTACTTAGGCAGCGCGGGCGCGCTGCCTATGATTTATACAATAACTTTCTATATATAGCTTATATGCCCCCAGGGCATAACTTACAACCCTAGCACTGAGGGCTCTGAGGGGGTTATTATCCGAAAAAACCTAATTTCCAGAACGTTCAACTACGTTGAGCAAAATGGATATCTCAAAATTTTGATTGTATGTGTTTTGGAAAATGGTGGGCGTGAGAGGGGTGTTAGTCGCTATCCTATCACTTTCAACTATTAAAAAAGGCACTAGCCCTTTAATTTCAAATTGAATTAGCCCTTTTGAAGTTTCTAAGACAGCACTTTCAATAAAAACTTTATTTGCCCCCAGGGCATAACTTACAACCCTTGCACTGAGGGCTCTGATTGGGTTATCATCCTAAAAGGCCTAATTTCAAGAACTTTCAACTAAGTTGAACAAAATGGGTATCTCAAAATTTTGATTGGATGTGTTTGGGAAAATGGTGGGCGTGAGAGGGGCGTTAGTCACTATCCAATCACTTCAAATATCAAAAAAGGCACTAACCCTTTCAATTTCCATTTCAATTTCCGATTGAATGAATTTCAATTGGAAATTGAAATGGCTAGTGCCCTTTTTAATAGTCAAAAGTGATTGGAGGACAAGAAACCCCCCTCTCATGCCCACCATTTCCCAAAAACACATCCAATCAAAATTTTGAGATAAAAATTTTGTTCAACGTAGTTGAAAGTTCTGGAAATTATGTATTTAAGGATGACAAATCCCCCAGAGTCTCCAGGGTGCAAAAAGTGCAAATTTTGTTCTGGCCTTGGGAAGGCATAGTGGTTTTGCGCCCAACTTATGTTAATTTCTGCTCGTTTTGAGTTTGACTCGGTTATTTATTGTAATTTCTTTTCGTTTTGGGTTTCATTTATTTATCAATGCTGATTTGTGGTAGTTTTACGCTTGGTAGATTATTTGATTTTATTTGTACTCATTTTTGGTTTAATGGATTTTTGCTTTTCTTTTAAAAAACTATTTTGTGGAAAAATTTTTTTGAATTAATTTATGTTCGTTTTATATTGACAAAGTCTTTTCAGGGAAAAATAAAACAATTCGCTAAAGCTTTTCGTTTTTTAAGACTTTATAGTTTGGGCTGCTGTTTGTATGCTGGAGAAAAATTTTCAGCAATTTTTAACAACATAAACCCTTTTAAAAATCTGGACACAAATAGTACTGTTTAATTTAGTTTCATACCTCATCTAGTTGACCTGAAATAGAAAACTTGATACCATTCGCAAAAAAAAAAATCTGTTTTTTCTTTGATAGCTTGGATACACTTACGCTATTTTGATTTGGTTAAATTTTAAGAGGAGAAGTAGTCCCGAATATTTGAATATAATACCCACAGACTTTTGTGGGATACTGCTGAGATGCTATATTTGGGATAAGGATTAACACAGTGCGTTTTTAGTTAATCTTAAGGCAAAATTTAGTATTTAAACATAACGAGCCAATGGTAGGGTGGGCGTGGGAGGGTGGGAGTGGAAGGGGGATTAGTTGCCCTCCAATCACTTTAGACCATTAAAAAGGGCATCAGCACTTTCTATTTTCAATCGAATGAGCCCTTTCCGAAGTTCCCACGACAACTCTTTCGATACGAAGTGCCTGGTCTAAACAACAACAACAGCGAAAAATAATACATTATACCCACATCGATCTTAACTATAAAAATGTCAAGCCTTCCAATCACTTTCGACTATTAAAAAGGGCATTAGGCCTTTCGATTTCCAATCGAATGAGCCCTTTTGGAAATGACAACGCTATCTATAAACACCTTATATGCCCCCAGAGCATAAATTACAATCCTTACCCTAAGATCTGTTAGGGTGTTTGACATCCTCTAAGACCGAATTTCCTGAACTTTCAACTACGTTAAACAAAATGGTTATCTCAAAATTTTGATTGGATGTGTTTGGGGAAATGGCGGGCGTGAGAAGGGGAGTAGTAGCTATCCAATCACTTTCAACTATCAAAAAATGGCCCTAGCATTTTCAATTTCCAATCAAATGAGCCGTTTTGAAGTTTCTACGACAAACCTTTCAATAAAAATCTTATATGCGCCCAGGGCATAAGTTACAACCCTTGCCCTGAGTGCTGGGGGGGGGTGTCATCCTCAAAGACCTAATTTCCAGAACATTCTACTACGTTGAACAAAATGGCTATCTGAAAATTTTGATTGGATGTGGGGGGAGGACGGGTGGGGGGGAGGGGGGTTAGTTACCCTCCAATCACTTTCGACTATTACAAAGGGCGCTAACCCTCTCAATTTCCGATTGAATAAGCCCCTTTTGAAGTTTTACGACAACTATCTATAAAAATCTTATAAGTCCCCAGGGCAGAACTTACAACCTTTGCCCTTTGGGCTCTAGGGGGGTTTTTCATATTTCAATACATAATTTCCAAAACTTTCAACTATGTTGAATGAAATGGATATCTCTAAACTGTGATTGATTTCTTTTAGGAAAATGGTGGTCGTAAGAGGGGGGTTAACTAGTCTTCACTCGCTTTCGACTATTAAGAAGGACAATTTCAATTTACAATCAAATTACCCCTTTTTGAAATCTCTACAACAACTTTCCGAAAAAGAAAGGAAAAGAAAGACACTAGCCCTTTCAATTTCCAATTGAATGAGCCCTTTTGAAGTTTCTACGCTTTCAATAAAAACCTTACATGCCCCCAGGGCATAACTTACAACCCTTGCCCTGAGGGCTGGGGGGGGGGGGGGAGGGGTTGTCATCTGCAAAGACCTAATTTCCAAAACTTTCAACTACGTTGAATAAAATGGCTATCTAAAATATTGATTGGATGTGTTTGGAGAAAAGATGGGTGTGATAGGGGGTTGAGTTGCCCTCAAATCACTTTCGACTATTAAAAAGGGCACTAGCGCTTTGAATTTCCAATCGAATGAGCCCTTTTTCAAGTTTCTACGAAAAGATTTCACGCGTTATATACAAACCTTAAAATGGCTATCTCAAAGTTTTGATTAGATGTGTTTGGGGAAAATGTGGGCGTGAGAGGCGGGTTAGTTGCCCTCTAATCACTTTCGGCTATTAAAAAGGGAACTAGGCCTTTGAATTTCCAATCGAATGAGCCTCTTCTGAAGTTTCTAAAACAACGCCTTCTATAAAAAAAACTTATATGCCCCCAGGGCATAACTTACAACCCTTGCCCTAAGGACTGTGGGGAACGTCCTCCTCAAAAACATAATTTCTATCTGGAAGTCAACTACGCTGAACAAAATGGAAATTTCCAAATTTTGATTGGATGTGTTTTGATAAATAGGAGGCATGGAAGGGGTGTTAGTCGCCTCCCATTCATCTTTTACTATTAAAAAGGGGCACAAGCCACTCCAATTTATATTTGAATGAGCCCTTTTTGAAATTTTTACGAATGCTTTTTGGATATAAACTGCCCTGCTCAAAAGGAAAAAATTAATAAATAATACATTGTGTCAACATCGTTCTTATATGCCCCCATGGTATAACTTATAACCCTTGCCCTGATGACTGTTGGGGAGTGTCCTTCTCTGTACTTAGTCCCTGTTTCTTGTCTCGTTCTCGAGTGTCCCCGTTCGTTAGTTGGGCAGTACGACCGTGCTGCCTATGATTTATACAATAACTTTCTATATATAGCTTATATGCCCCCAGGGCATAACTTACAACCCTAGCACTGAGGGCTCTGAGGGGGTTATTATGCTAAAAGACCTAATTTCCAGAGCGTTCAACTACGTTGAACAAAATGGATATCTCAAAATATTGATTATATGTGTTTTGGAAAATGGTGGGCGTGAGAGGGGCGTTAGTTGCTATCCTATCACTTTCAACTATTAAAAAAGGCACCAGCCCTTTCAGTTTCAAATTGAATGAGCCCTTTTGAAGTTTCTAAGACAGCACTTTCAATAAAAACTTTATATGACCCCAGGGCATAACTTACAACCCTTTCACTGAGGGCTCTGATTGGGTTATCATCCTAAAAGGCCTAATGTCAAGAACTTTCAACTACGTTGAACAAAATGGATATCTCAAAGTTTTGATTGGATGTGTTTGGGAAAATGGTGGGCCTGAGAGGGGCGTTAGTCACTCTCCAATCACTTTCAACTATTAAAAAAGGCACTACCCCTTTCAATTTCCGATTGAATGAGCCCTTTTGAAGTTTCTACGACAACCCTTTCAATAAAAACTTCATATGCCCCCAGAACATAATTTTTAACCCTTGCCCTGAAGACTTTGGGGGGAGTGTCCTGCTCAAAGGTATAATTTCGTGAACTTTGAACGTCGTGGGACAAATTGGCTGTCTCAAAATTTTTATTGGATGTGTTTGAGGAAAAGGTGGGCATGGAAGGGGTTTTAGTTGCCTTCCAATAACTTTCTACTATTAAAAAGGGCACTAGCCATTTCAATTTCCAATCGAATGATCCCTTTTTGAAGTTTCTACGACAACGCGTTCTATAAAAGCCTTATATACCCCCAGGGCATAACTTACAACCCTTGCACTGAGGGTTGTGGGGAGTGTCCTCCTCAATAACATATTTTCTATCTAGAAATCCACTACGCTGAACAAAATGGCTATCTCAAAAATAGCTGTGCGGGGAAAAGGTGGGCGTGAGTGGGGGGTTAATTGCCCTCCAATCACTTTCGACTATTAAAAAGGGCACCAGCCCTATGAATTTCCAGTCGAATGATCCTTGATTGAAGTTTCTAGGACAACACTTTCTATAAAGACCTTATATGCCCCCAGGGCATAACTTACAACCCTTGCCCTGAGGGCTGTGGCGGAGAATCCTCCTCAAAAACATAATTTCTATCTGGAAATCAACGACGCTGAACAAAATGGTTATCTAAAAATTTTGATTAGATGTGTTTGGGGAAAAGGTGGGCGTAAGAGGTGGGTTAGTTGCCCTCAAATCACTTTCGACTATTGAAAAGGGCACTAGACCTTTGAATTTGAAATCAAAGAGCCCTTTTTCAAGTTTCTAGGACAAAGATTTCAATAAAAACTTATTTGCCCCCAGGGCATAACTTATAACCCTTGCCCTGAAGACTGTGGGCGGAGTGTCCTGCTCAAAGGTATAATTTCCTGAACTTAAAACTGCTTGGAACAAAAAGGCTATCTAAAAGTTTTGATTGGATGAGTTTGGAGGAATGGTGAGCCTGGAAGGGGTGCTAGTTGCCTTCCAATCATTTTGGACTATTAAAAAGGGCACTAGCCATTTCAATTTGCAATCGAAGGAGCCCTTTTTGAAGTTTCGACAACAACGCGTTCTATAAAACCTTATGTGTCCCCAGGGCATAACTTACAACCCTTGCCCTGAGGGCTGCGGGGGGGGGGTGTCATCCTCAAAGACCTAATTTCCAGAACTTTTAACTACGTTGAACAAAATGGCTATCTTAAAATTTTGATTGGATGTGTCTGGGGAAAAGGTGGGCGTGAGAGGGGGGTTAGTTGCACTCCAATCACTTTCGATTATTAAAAAGGGCACCAGCCCTTTGAATTTCCAGTCGAATGAGCCCTTTTTTGAGTTTCTACAACAATGTGTCCTATAAAAACTTAAATGCCCCCACGGCATAACTTACAACCCTTGCCCTGAGGGTTGTGGGGGGTTGTCATCATCAAAGACCTAATTAGGCTTTTTTGAAGTTTCTACGACAACGCCTTCTATAAAAACCTTATATGTCCCCAGGACATAACTTACAACCCTTGCCCTGAGGGCTGTGGGGGAGCTTCCTCCTCAAAAACATAGTTTCTATCTGGAAATCCACTACGCTGAACGAAATGGCCATCTCAAAATTTTGATTGGATAAGTTTGGGGGAATGATGGGCGGGGGGGGGGGATAGTTGCCCTCCAATCACTTCCGACTATTAAAAAGGACACTAGCCCTTTGAATTTCCACTCGAAAGAGCCTTTTTTGAAGTTTCTATAACGACGCCTTCAATTAAAACCTTATATACCCCCAGGGCATAACTTAAAACCCTTGCCATGAGGGTTGTGGGGGAGTGTCCTCCTCAAAAATATATTCTCTATTTGGAAATCAACTACGCTGAGCAAAATGACTATCTCAAAATTTTGATTGGATGGGTTTCGGGGAATGATGCGCAGGGGGGGGGGGGACTAGTTGCCCTCAAATCACTTTTGAATATTAAAAAGGGCACTAGCCCTTTGAATTTCCAATCGAATGAGCCTTTTGTGAAGTTTCCACGACAACGCCTTCTGTAAAAACCTTATATGCCCCCAGGGCATAATTTACAATCCTTGCCCTGAGGGCTGTGGGGGAGTGACCTCCTCAAAAACATAATTTCTAACTGGAAGTCAACTACGCTGAATAAAATGGCTGTTTGGGGGAATGATGGGCGGGGGGGGGACTAGTTGCCCTCCAATCACTAAAATAATAAAAAGGGCACTAGCCCTTTGAATTTCCAATCGACTGAGCCTTTTGTGAAGTTTCTACGACAACGCCTTCTATAATAACCTTATATGCCCCCAGGGCATAATTTACAACCCTTGCCCTGAAGGCTGTGGGGGAATGTCCTCCTCAAAAACATAATTTTTATCTGGACATCAACTATGCTGAAAAATATGGCTATCTCAAAATTTTGATTGGATGTGTTTGGGGAAATGGTGGGCGTGGAAGGGGTGTTAGTTGCCTTCTAATCACTTTTGACTATTAATAAGGGCACAAGCCACTCCAATTTCCAATTGAATGAGCCCTTTTCGAAGTTTCTACGACAACGACTTCGATACGAAGTGCCCTGCTCTAAAGAAAAAAAAAAAAAGATACAATTTGCCAACATTGCTTTCATATACCACCAGGGCTTAAATTAAAACCGTTGCCTTAAGGGTTGTGGGGGATTGTAGTCCTCAAAACCATATTTTTCAACTGGAAATTTACTACGCTAAACAAAATGGCTATCTCAAAATTTTGATTGGATGTGTTTAGGGGAATAATGGGCATGGGGGGCTAATTGCCCTCCAATCACTTTCGACTATTAAAAAGGGCACTAGCCACTCCAATTTCCAATCGAATGGCCCTTTTCGAAGTTTCTACGACAACTCCTTTGATACGAAGTTCCCGGGTATGGAGAAAAAAAAAAAATTTATTGTGCCCACATCGTTCTTTACTTAGGCAGCGCTATCGCGCTGCCCATGATAATACCTCAGGATGCGAAAACTGTTTATTGCGTCCAATTTTATAATTAATCAAACTCTAAATTTTCTGGGGAGAGTCAGAATTGTGAAATGAATCTTCATATTAAGCTCTTTCACTTTCTCTAAGAGTCCTTACTTACAGGTTTCTATAATTTTTAAAACGTATTATATTTATTTGTGTAGGATACTTCAGTTTGATTTTATATAAATGGTTTTCTTCATTTATCAACCTCAAAAGGGACTCATTTAACCAAGGTTTTCTTGGAGCATTTCTCTTTCCAACTGGAATTCTATACGGATAAAATTGATCAAGCTTTTCAGTCAATATACCATAAAACTTATCTAAGGATTGATTTGGATTCTTTTCATTATTTACTAGACTCCACTCAACGTCAGTAAGTGCTTCTATAAAATTTGACAAATTTTTATACGAAAAGTCTCGACGCTTTGTATGACCTTTTTTTATTATACGGGAAATAAAGCGGAAAATCAGCCATAATTATGCGGTGACCAGATGAATCATCAGGAATGACATATATATTAACGGTGCTATAAGGTGAAAAAATATTATCAATTAATGAAAATAACCTATCAGTTATCCTAGATGGCATAAAATATACAGGGTTTAATCCATGAGCTAACGGACATTCTAAAAACTGCACAGTGTTTCTATCCATTCTGTTCTGGTTAGCAGATACAAGGATCATTAAATCAATATTAAAATCTCCCATAACTAGATAAGGATTATTAAGACTACCTAATTTATCCAACAAAGTTTCAAAATGATTTATAAATTCTACCTGACTAGCTGACGGAGTACGATAAATAACTACAATGAGCAAATTCTGATTATTTGGAAAAAAACACTCAACACTACAAGATTCAAAAAGCGGTTCAATATTCACTGGGAAAAAATCTAGCCTTGCGCGAGCTGGTATGCAATTATTAACCAAAACACCAAGACCACCTTGTTTTTGTCTACTTCGACCGACGTGAAAAAATTAATAATCTTCAACATGAATACTTCCAATTGAAATTTCGTCTAAAAAAGTTTCACATGGGCCTAAAATACCCGTATTAGATGTCGATAAAAGAGTTTCAATCGCATCTTGTGCAGTTCTCCAGCCCTGACAATTCCAAAACGATATCCTCCTTGTATTAAAATTATTCTTTGCCAAATCATTATTTGGCAAATACCACACCCCACTAGCCCAGCAAACAAACAAAAGAAAAAAAAGGTAACACAAATAGGAACAACTTTGAAAAGAAAAGAAAGATGTCTTCATTCCAAGTTGATTTCTTTCAATATTGCTAATCGGAAAGACCTCTGTGCGGGTTACCTGATCTACATGTTTTTTCTATGCTTGTAGTTGTAGACTGATATTGTTTTTCAGTGTATGGCTATATGTTTGAATATATTGGTGTGTAAATCAGTGGGTTTTTTTCGGAATTATAAACATTTGGTTTGTGCTACAGAATACTGGTAGGCCCTAATTAGCAAGTAAGATGGAGGAATCTTATATTTTTGGATAAATGTGTCAATTTTGGTTAATGTCTGAAATTTCTGAATGAAATTTGTCGAACTATTTTGAAATAAATTTGTGCTTTCAAATATTTACTTTATCATTTACCAAAAAATGTTGTAGAAGTGAAATAAAATGTAATTTAAAAGAAATTTTGATAAATTAGTGTTAAAAAATGTACTTAACCATTTACAAAAATGAAAAAATACGTCTTTTAAACCAAATATGAAAAAAACAAATACGTGGTTTTAAACTGTAGGTGCTGCATCCTTAAATTGCAGAACACAAATCCAGAGGGTCAATAGCTTATGCACACTTACACATCAATGTAAATAATCCTATGACTTATATACCTTAAAATTACCTTAAATTGCATTGACCAGCAAGATAAGGTGGTGTTGAACCTCTTGTAGAAACTTGGTGAGGGATCTGAATACAGTTGCACTGAAAAAGTGGAGTGGGGGAAAAAAGCAATAACTTAAAATATGCACAGGCAAAAAATCAAAATAAATCACTAAACAACTTTAGTATTTGCTTTCACTATTTTTATTTGACCACATTTCTTGAAGGCTGATTCTACCGGAGCAGCCAATAGGCCTGCTGCTACAAAATCAGCTGGAGTCATAGGAAAATGGGGCATAACCTCTTTTACATCCCTGAGAAGTAGTTGCATTTCTAGTGATGCTGCAACAAATGGAAGTAAGTTTTTTTTATTAAATTATTTTCAGTTAGATTATTTGAATATTTTCGTTAAGTTAGAATATTATTGTATTTTGATGCAATGGTTAATTAAACTTTCAGTTGCATAGAGCATAACAAATTCAGAATTTCAAAAGATTTTGTATTTTCAGAAATGCATTTTACTTGCCATTTAGCATAACTAGATAACATCCAGAGAAACTGTATACACTCTAAGATTTAATCCTATTCCTTTCCTACTACTGTCTTTAGGAAAACTACATATAGCTGTTTCACTTTATTTCTCTGTGCATCCCAATTTTCCTGCAGCATTATCTCTGGTAATCTCTTTCCATATATGGCAAACTTCACCCAAGACTTTGAATCTTGCTGGACTTAATATCTAAGACAAGTAATATCCAGATTTGGAGATGGAATCTAATCTCTAATCACTTTTTCTGTTGTCTAATGTCAGAATTTTCTTGTTTTGATTGATGCTAGGGTCTCACCAGGGAACTGGGTAAGAGAACAAAATCAATACAAAAGGAGAAAGTGGATGATGCTGCCAAGGAAGGCCAATGGTTTTGCATTAATCTGCTTAAAAATGCAGGTATGGACAACTAATAGAACAATGCAATATTCTTTGGTTTACTAATGGCACAATCAGTCCATAAGCATATTCTTTCATTTTCTTTTAACTACCCTAAGTTTGTTTCAGCCTAACCAATTTTAACTATTTTATAATGTATAAAAATTTGAATCTAAGTAATCTGCTTACTTAGTGAAAATTGCAGGCTATCCAAAAACTTGGGCCTTCAAATAAAACCAAATATTCTAATAAAAATAAATTTCTTTTTTAGTTTTTCTTGTGCTACTGGGTAACACTGCACTACCAATGCTTCTTGTAATTGTGAATTCGCATTAAACATGCGTTAAAGTGGTTGAGTTTTCTTTCTTTTCGTTTTCCCATCCTCTGTAGGTTGGAACTATGGGCATTTGTGCATGCACACATATCCATGGTGAGATAGTGACTTGCATGTGCACAAGTAAAAAGTAGCCTACATTTTTAAGTTTTCAAACCAAGTTATTTGGCTTTGGTTTATAATTATGCTCTTATTCGTGCTAAACTCCCTTAATGTCAGAAACATATTCTATATAATGACTTAGGTATAAGCCTATTTTTGGGGAATATCAGACATATAACAAGGCGAGTCCATTCTGAAATTTTATTGAGCAGTAGTTATGGCCAAAAATAATACAAAAAAAAAACATAGACTAAGTCTGGGAAATGTAAAATAGAGGAAAGAAAGTAGGGAAATATAAAGGACGTCAGAGGAGTAACATACAAGAAACATGTAACAAAATTGTTTGATACCTGGGTCCCTATGGTAATCTATTTAATCAGCATAATAATCAGTTTGTTTTTGTAATCTGGCTGCAACAGACACATTTTTTCAAAGAGGGCTAAAATATACATAGTCACTTTAAAGAAATTTGTGTCAGAACATGCATTTCCTTGCTTGTTTCTCTCCACCCTATGTCTCAAGTGAAAACTTCTTTGTGGGTGTTCTTACATACACATTTTTTCAACTGAAACATTCAAAAGTGCAAAATGGAATGTATATTAGTCAGTTTTGTTTCTGGAGCCTAAGGCTGACAGAGATTGTCACACCCTTAGTATACTTAGTAAAAGCTAGGTTTGAATTTTCTGTTTTAGAAAATGTATCTAGACAATGCAACAGTTACATATTATAAACATTGCCAGTCCTCAACTTAAAAGAGAGACAAAATAAAGAAGAAAGAAAACATAAGTGCCATGATATCATTGTTGAATAACATTTTTGAATGGTCGATCCAACTTAAAATTCCTCTGTAATCTGTTAGATTCCTTGATTTTGAATATTAAAGAATATTCTTGATATGGTTTAAAATTAAAATTTTTTTTTTTTTTAGTCTTGTCACCTATCGAATTTTTACTTGCGTATTTGTAACTCCACCATGCCACTTAGGAATGACCTATATTTTAATGGGCAAAATGGTAAAGCTTTTCAACTAAGCTTGCCAAGATTTGGCTAAAGTCATGGTTGCAGTGGCAGCCACAACCTAGTAAAGGACAAACACGTCCTATTGTAATAAAAGAAAATAGACTGAACCCCCCTTGAAAATGACATCGCTTTGAAACAAAAAGTACACCATTGGAATCGTCTTGGCCGAAGACCCTACACAGGAAACGTATTATCCCTTGGCTTAAATTAATTAAAAAAAAAAAAAAAATTTCCACAAATAAGTTTTTCAAAAAGAGGTAAAAAACTCCATTAAACCAAAAATGATAAAAAAAATAGTAAAATAATCTAAAAAGGATACATTTATTCCTTAAATTCTCGATTAGTTTTTGATTTCTTAAAGTTATAAAAGTTAAAACATTTAAAATATTTTTTTTTTCAGGAAAGTACAAATTATATTCTGGCTTTCAGAAAGCATAGGGGTTTATAACCCTACTCATATTAATTTCTGCTCGTTTTGTGTTTGACTCTGCTATTTATTTTAATTTCTATTTGTTTTTGGTTTTCATTTATTTATTGATACTGATTTGTGGTAGTTGAATTATTGGTAGATTATTTTATTCTTTTTTTGTTCATTTTTGGTTTAATGTAATTCTTTACTTTTGTTTGAAAACTTATTTTGTGGAATTTTTTTTTTTAAATTAATTTCTGTTCGTTTTATATTGAAATAGTCTTTTTCAGGGAAAAAGACTGAGTCTCTTCTAAAGTTGAACAACCATTCATCCCTTCCATAAAAATCTGAAATACCTCCTAGGCATAACTTACAACCCTTGCTTCTAATCTCTGTGGTTTGGTTCAACCCCAAAAGCCTTGTTATATGATATTTAGACTATTTTGAATAGAATGGCTATCTCAAAATTTCTTTTAGATGCATTTCGGGATAATACAACGTGTGTGTGTGTGTGTGTGGGGGGGTAGCTGCCCTTTGATCACTTTGACTCTTAAAATATAAATAGAGCGTCTGATTACCGATCTAATGAGCCCCCTCCGAAGTTTGTATGACCGTGCTTTCTTTAAAAACCTTATATGCCCCGAGGGTACAACTTACAACCCTTGCCCTGAGGGATGGAGGGATATGTTATCCTCAAAAACATAATTTCCAGACCTTTCAAATACGTTGAACAAAATTACTGTCTCAAAATTTTGATTGAAAGTGTTTGGGGAAATGATGGGCGTGAGGGGGAGGGGGGCATTTGCCCTCTGATCACTTTCGACTAATAAAAAAGGCACTAGTCCTCTCAGTCTTCGATTGAGTGAGTCCTTTTTGAAGCTTCTATGACAAAACGTTCTATAAAAAACCTTATATACCACTAGGGCATAACTTACGACCCTTGTCCTGAGGACTACGGGGGGAGGGTTGTCATCCTCAAAGACATAATTTCCAGACCTTCCAATTACGTTGAACAAAATGGCCATATCAAAATGGTGATCAGAAATGTCTGGGAAAATGCGGGGCGTGGGGGGGGGGATGATTGTCTTTCTCGAAATTTTATTCTGACTTACGAATTAACTTACGTAACGAACTTCTATATTCGTATATTTTATTACGTATATTAGGGAGTTTGCCCCCTAGTCGATACCTTGCTCTTTACGCTAAAGTTCGAATTTTGTTCGAATCACAAACCCCTGAATCACAAAGGCCGGTTAATTAGAATAGATAGCTTATTTGAAAGTACTAAAAAAACTAGAGCATAAAGAAAAAGGTATTGACTAGGGGGTGAACGGTCTCATATACGTACTAATTCCTTTTCGTTTTAAGTTGTAATGTTGCTCCTTACTTTCAGTTGAATAAAACTATTTATTTTTATTTAATTTCTGATCGCTTTTAAATAATGCTGGGAAATCCGGCGCCCCCTTCATAGAAATGTCCCTTCCTCCAAGGAAACATCCTCCATGAAAGGATCCTCCCCCGTAACCCCCTCCTCCGACACCCCTCATCAGAAAAAAATCCCCCCTGAAACGTCTTTATACTTCACATTAACCAATACTATATGTAAACACTCATCCCCCCCCCACGTGGGGGGCGTGATCATCCCCCCCCCCACGCGGGGCGTAATCATCACCCCCACGCCCCCCACGTGGGGCGTGGGGGGGATGATCCGAATACTCCGACTATTAAAAAGGTCAATACCCCTCTCAATTTCCAATCGAATGAGTCCTTTTTGAAGTTTTTACGACAACGCTTTCTATAAAAACATTATATGCCCCCAGGGCATAACTTACAACCTTAGCCCTGAGGGCTGTGAGGAGGGGGGGGTGTCATACTCAAAGAAATAATTTCAGACCCTTTAACTACGTTCAACAAAATGTCTATATCAAAATTAGGAAGTGTTTGGGGAAATGATAGGCGTGGGGGGTGGCATTTGCCCTCCGATTGCTTTTGACTATTAACAAAGGCAGTAAATCTCTCAATTCCCTATTGATTGAGCCCTTTTTGAAGTTTCTACGCGCAACGCTTTCTATAAAAACCTTATATGCCCCGAGGGCATAGCTTACAATTTTTGCTCTGAGGGCTGTGGGGGGTTTGTAATCCTTAAAGACACAATTTCTGGACCTTTCAACTACTTAGAACAAAAAGGCTGTCTCATAATTTTGCTTAGATGTGTGTGGCGAAACTGTTGGCGTGAGATGGGGGTTAGTTGACCTCCAATCACTTTCAACTATTAAAAAGGGCACCGCCCCTCTCAATTTCCAATTGAATGAGCCCTTTTTGAAGTTTCTATGACAACGCTTTCTATAAAAAACCTTATATTCCCCCAGGGACTTTGATTTGTATTATACTAGATTCAAGTAAAGAAAAAGTCAAAGGCTTTTTCCTGTGTGTAATATATGAATTAAAAAATGATGTTCATTTTGGCCCAAAAAATGGGCCTTCTCCATTAAAAGCTAAAAAAATATAGCTCCTAATATAAGATTTCTCTTTGCTTTATTATCATATTATAGAAAAAACGAACATAACACGTTTCTATGATTCAAATGTGTGCCTTTCATTCAGGGAGGCCCAGTCTTGGCTGAAAGAAATAGACCTACTCTATGAAGTTTCTGTGATTCAAATGCGTGCCTTTAATCAGGGAGACCTAGTCTTGGCTCTAAGAAACGGGCCTTTTCCAGGATTAGAAATTATAGGAAATGCGGAGAAAACACGTTTCTATTATTTCAGTGTGTGCCCTTTAATCAGGGAGACCTAGTCTTGGCTTAAAGAAATGGACCTTTTTCATGATAAGCTAAAAAGGTTGCTCTTAATATGACTTTTCAGTTTTTTTTCTTTTTTAATGAAATCATAGAAAATAAGAAGACAATACGTTTCTATAATTCAAATGTGTGCCTTTCGACCAGGAGGCCTTGTCTTGACTTAAAGAATTGGCCTTCTACATGAAGTGCTAAAAAAAAACTTCTTAATATGACTTTTTGCTGTGTTTTGCAGCAACATTATAGAAAACACAAAGAAAATACGTTTTCTATGATTCAAATGTATGTCTTTCAATCAGGGAGGCTTAATGTTGGCTCAAAGAATTTTTTAAAGATCAATGCAAATAGTGCAACGAACACCAGTGATAAGTAACTTTATATGGAACACCCTTTTCAGCTGTAGTGCAAAAAAAAAAAATATAAGGTGTTATCATATAAAGAATTATTTAGACAAGGCGACTAATTGTTTGATTTTTTAAACAGGTAAGTATAGTATAGGAAAGAAGGCGAAGGCTGTCCCTTTACCTGTCTTCAATTCTGAAACTGCCGTTGATCCTGCACCAAAGAAGTTTTTTAAGTCAAGAGGACAAACTGAAGAGAACATTGCTCCTTCATCGTTTCCTTGTCATGCTAAGGAAAGTACAAACGGCGAATTACAAGATAATCTCTCAAGGTATTGCTTTCTATCCCTTTCCTGTATTTGTGCTTGTTCAAGGCAGATATGTATTCTGTTCTTTTGGGGGGAGGGTGTCAATTTTAAAAAGGTATTTTCGAGCTATCTACTGTTCCTGATATATCCTCCTTTTTCAACGGCGCTCCATATATTGAAAACATTTTTAATGTGATAGGTTGCTCTTTACTTACAGTTTGTTACTACCAACTATTTGATCAGTGACTCTCTTAAATGTGTGAGAGAATGCCCCCCCCCCTGAGTCTTGTCTCTTAAATTCTAATTTACTATTTGTATAATAAAATTTCGTTTATTGTATGGTTTTAATTTGTTGTATTGTTAGTTTTACAGTTTGCTTTTAATTTAGTTTTTTATAACGTATGAATACTTCATATAACAATGCATGAATTATCACTGAGCGATAATCATCCCTAAAAATACATCTCCCAAAATATTTTTAAGGGGAGGGGACTATCAAAAATCAAATTTATGAGGGTCAAATTGTTCTTTTACGCCACAGAAAGGCGGCAGAACACGTGATTTTGCTGTAGCACAATCTCCTTTTCTTTAAAAAAAAAATTCTAGAATTTTCACCTTCCATTTGATTGAGCCCTGTTCAATATCGTAGGACTACTAGTTCGATACGGTTGCCCCTGAAGAAAAACAAACGGATAAACAGACATCCTTGACTCTTCTTCTAAAAAAAAATAAATAAAAAAGGCTTTAAAAAAATCTAAAATTTGCATTTTTGTAGAGTGGGGATGAAACATTTTTCCAAAAGCTTTTTAATATGCAGAATCTGATTGTTTCATTTTCATCAAGATCATTTCCTTTTCAATTTTTTATTAGTATATTTATTTACTATTAGCAGTAGTTGCTCTTTACTTACAGTTGTTACAGTGAACTGTTTGATATGTTCTAAAAACCGAGAGCTGAGGCTTTCTTTAAGATCAATGTCTGATTGCCTTTTAACCTCATTTGGGGAATCTCCTTGGAGAAATTGAACAATAGCGGCTAAAAATGTACTATTTCCGATTTTTAACATGGGATAAATCAACAATCACTTAATAAATCCTTTGATTATGTTTGGTTGCATCATTTGACTAGTCGTGTGTATTTCGCATTAAGGATAGAGCTAGTTAGGCTGAACTTGTTCATGTCCTTAGGTAGTTAAAGTAGCAGTTACGGTTTTTGTTATATACCTCCGAGCTTTTTTTTGTAATTACGAAGAGCCCTTAGCCTCCTCAGCTTTTTGAATTTAACACAGTTTTCCAATTTTTGTGTATATTTTGCATACAATTGGGAGGGGGGGTTCTTTGTCCTCCCTTTGGGTCCACTTATTCAATGCGCTATATTGACAAAATATGGATTATACTGCTTTTATTTGTTTTATTTCTGTTTTTAGACATCAATTTGACATATTTGAGCGCTGAAGAAAATAATTCGATATTTTTGCCTGAAAAAATTGGTTATTTGAAGAAATTGTAATCGCTTTATTTGAATGACAACACAAATTTGCACAGTTTTCCTTTTTTCAGACTGTATACTGTAATATAACTTCCCTAAAAACTATTCACGGCACTTGCCTCCTTGAAACATTTAGCTTGACAAAATTGTTTTAGAAGGTCATTAAGCTAAGTAGCCAAATGTTGTCTTATTTGACTGTTATTGACGCAAAATGTCTTCATGGCTGAAAGTTTATGTAAAAAATTGCTAAGAAATGATAAATCAAAGTATTGACCGACGAGATTTCACTAACAATGTATCTATTATTTGAATAGCCTTAAAATCCGAAATTTTAGGTATCAGTTTTTTAGGGAAGCTAGATCTAGCAATTCAACAGAAAATGTTCTGCTGATCTTAGTTGAATGACCTTAATACCGTCAATATTAGAAAGTATGTCCTCATTTAACATATGCATTTTTCTAAATACAAACAAGGTGACCCGCACCTAATATAACTAAGAGGCTGTTTTCGCGAGGACTCGAGTCGAACTCGAGTTCAACTAAAATCCTCGTGAAAACAACGAAAGATAAAATCCATCTTTTGTTCAACTTAGAGATGGATTTTCAACTTAGAATTCTATGCAGGTTGACGAAATTCTATGTAGTGTGTCGAAAATCGATTCAAATCTTTTGGCCCAAAAAATAATTTAATGAAAGCAGAAAAATACCTCAAGTGTCTCGGCGTTTGCTCTGTGGTAAACTTTATACTCATTTTTTTCCAGAGAAGTTAGACTTGGTTTGGCAAAAAAAAAAAACACTGGTCTCTTAATTTTGAAACATACACAAGGCCGTTTCTGCATTTGATCTTTTTTAATTTTTTTTTTAAATCCCTATATGCTAATTATACCAGTGTGAAAAATTGACTTTTCTTTAATGGTTATAACGTTTGTCTTTTTTTCTATCTATATCTTTAGTAAAAAGGGAATATGCTTGCATCCACGTTCGTCGTTATTCTTATTTTTTTAATTGTCGCTTTAAATTTCCTTAAGATCACTTTAAACGATTGAAATTTTTAAGAATAATTAACACACACTTCGATTTGTCTATGTATATGAGATGAGCCATAAAAAGCGTTTTTATTTTCTTTTACCTAAATCAGAGTTTTAAGCCAAGTACAGCAAGTTCTAAGCCTGATATGGATCACAGTTCGGTTTTGGGGGTAAGCATATTTATGCCGCAGCATATGGAATTTTGCTTGAATGTTTATTTAATTTATTTAAAGATACAAAAAAAAGCAGAGCTCGTTAAGTTGGTATACACATAGTACGACATATAAAAGAAATACTACATCTGGTCATAATAATAGCGAAAATGGTACAAAAAAACAAACAAACAGCAATAACATGAAACACAAAGAAATGAAGAAATGCTGGGCAGGAGGGGCATGGGAGGTAATCCAAACACTGGGGAATCGTAATATGGGCTATTTGCTTTCATGTCCTTTTATTTTATTTTCAATGATTTATGTAATATTCTGAATAATATAGAATCTTTCCAGGGTTCCTTTAACGGCTGTGTCTCCGCCCCAAAAGTCACAGTGTTTATCTGCTGGGTGGAATGCTTCTGGTCTGGATTGTCGAAGACCAATGTATACTGGTGATATTCTTATTGGACAGTCATCTTCAGAAAGTGATAGCGGTGAAGATGACAGCTATTCACCGAAAGGGAAAAAGACTAAAGGGAATAGAAAGACTCGAAAAGGAAAAAAAATCATTGTTACTCCATCGTGTCGAACTCTAAGGGCAAAGAAGGTTCTTGAGCTTGAAGACCCCCCTCCTCCTCAAATGGATTTTGAGACTTTTAGTGAGCCCAAATTAGATAGGATGCTTTCCATCTTATCGCCTGCGACAGAACAACTGCCAGAACCTGAGTCAGATTTAAAGCCTAAACCGGCGATTAAGCTTAGGATTGTAAGAAACAAAAGTGATTCTTCGCTAGAAACTCAGCTCACATCTCCTGAATTAACTCCTTCAAAAAATTATTCGTTTCACGAGTCCCCAGCAGATTTTATCCCTAAATTGAAAATTCGATTCAAAGGTCTTGATCCACCCCCTGATCTCAATGAAAAGAAAGATGATTCCAATATAAAGATACCCCAAGAAGAACGGGAAAAGGTTGAAAAAAAGGGTAATCTAATTTTAAAAGTACCCCGTGAGATATTTGAAGCATCTTCCCTTAAAGAGGAGCATCGTCCTAAAAGATCAGCACGAAGTCGTCATGTTAGTTATCAAGAATTGGATCCCGAAATTGAAGTTTCAGAAATAGCACCTACAATACCCAAACGTGCAAAATTAAGGAATAATAGTGGTCTAGAACAAGAGGCAAATGAATGTGAAAGAGCTCTTCGTAATAGTTCTCGAAGTTCTCATGTCAGCTATTTAGAGCTTGACACAGATCTAGAGCTTGGTGACTTGCCTGTTTTAGGATCAGCCTCATTTGAAGGAAAACGAAGTACTAGAGGGAGGAAGGCCGAAAAACCAAAACACAATAAACTGCCCGTTTTGGAAGAAGAGGGTCCAGAAAAACAGGAAAAAGCTGTTTTGAAAGTTGAATCAGATTTTGAAAATAAGGTAGAACCTCTTATTATATCAAAGCGTAATAAACGGGGTAGAAAGGCTGCTGAATCTGTTAATGTTGATGAAATGAACGTTAAAACAGAAGCTCCGCCATTAGACGAAGACTTACCTCTGTCAAAGAGAAATAACAGAACGAAAAGAACTGTTAAGCTAAGTGAAACTGTAAGGCAGCTACCCATTCAAGAAGAATCGGATTTAAATATCGCTTCTGATGCTCAACCAGACATAGAATCATGCCAAAAAGATGTTGCAGAAATGAAAGAGTTATCACTGGTCGTTGATGAAAAACTTGAAAATAAGGAAATAAATAATATAGACTGCTCTATAATTGATGCAGTCGAAGAAAAACTTGCTAGTCTTTTCGGTTCAAATGATGGAAATGAAATTTCAGGAGTTTCTAATATTAGCTTGGAAAAGAAGGTAGAGAACGATCTTCCCAAAGAAGTAATTGAATCCGAAGTGAAACAGATAGAAAGTCAGCAAGTCTTGCCTGAGTCTTGTGGTATGGTAGTATCAGTTAGTGAAGATGTAAAAGACAGTCAGACTACTTTAATTCTATCACAACAAGAATCTGATTCAAGCCAAAGCTTGGCAGGCCCTCATTGCAATCTGAAAGACTCGCAGGAAACCGCAGATTTTGAAGAGGGTGCTATTAAAGAGGAGGAAGATATGCAACCGGTTGAGGAAACCGACAGTTCAACTAATAAATGTCTAGAAAAACAAGAGACGTCTTTTGACAATGCAGAGTTATTTGAAAATCTTGAATCTAGAAAAATGGAAGTAAACTCTGGCAAAATCGACATCACAAGTGAAATGTCTCAAAATTCTCCCGTTAGTTTTCAAGAAGAATGCCCACCTGCTTCCGTATCATCTATTGAATCATTTGATTCCTCTCAGGAAAGGGTTTTACAGCCTAAAAAAGCTTTCTTTAAAAACAGGAGTCAAAGACCTGGGGAGTACACGGGTAAGAAAGCCTTTTCAATGTATAAGCATGTTTGGGTAGATGACCCTGTGATGGAAGAAATACAGCAGTCCAAAAGTTTTGATTCTAATCATCAGCCCTTACAATTTGATGATAATTTTGAGGAGCCAAAGTTGACGCGAGTTTCGACGTGGCCAAAAACAAAAGCGTTTGTCGATGAAGAGGAGCCAATCACAAGCGTGAAATGTCCAAAGAGAGCTAAAGAGGTAAGTGTGGGTTATAACACTTTTTGCTTATGATGTGGAAGTATCTTCTTAAACACCACTCTTTTTATATGGCAATTAACTCGAGTAATTAAAAATCAATAAGAGAGTGGAAGTAAAAAATATGAAAAAGTCTGTTATTACCTTTTGCAGAAGCAAGGGTAGGATAACCATCAAAAAAAGGTTTCGCTCATCAGTAAATGATGTGCCAGTGCTGTCAAACTCAATCGCAGACCTCCCACTGGGTTCATAATTATGAAAAAAGTTCATATTTTTAACCTAGGTTCATAAATGGTTCATAATTTAGAAAAAAGGTTCATAAAGTTCATATTTTTCTTGTCATCAGCTGGAAAGCACTTGCAGTTGCTGTCTTTTTCCTTATGAAGGACAAGCGAAGCAAATGTTTAAAACGTTTAAAACATTTCAAACTGTAACACTCCCTGTTTTGTGAACATACATTTTCTTCTCCTCAAAAAGACATTGTTGCATCTAACTTGGTTCCTAAATTCCCCGTATATCTTCTTGTGCTAAGCTATCTTTTAGTATTTCATTTTGTCTGGCTTTTGTCTTTGCTGCCTTTATAGAGTTTTCTAGTAGTAATATTCCTAAATAGTTGATTTAAGCTTATTAGCTGTAACATAACTTCTTGGCAGAAGATCATAAGTTGATTGATTATTCTTTTTTTTTCTTTTTTTTTTTTTTTTACATGGATTCACACTAATGCTTTTTGCAAGGACCTGCTACGTGACATTGGATCTTCTTACTTGACGTTGCTTTATGATGAAACTACAAATGCCAAAGGTGCAAAGGAGTTGAATATCATGATTAGATACTGGTTGGAGACCGAAGAAAGAGTCTCTGTACGCCACCTACAGTCCGTTTTTATAGTACACGCAAAAGCGGAAGATTTACACCAGCACCTACTACAAGCTCTAAAGGATGCTAACTTTGATCTCCGTCAAGTCTTGATGCTGGGAAGTGACGGACCTAATGTCAACAAGAAAGTTTGGAGGTTATTTGATTCCGAAGTTAGAACTGTGCGCAGCAACCAAGGCCTAGCTGACATTAGGACATGCAACATGCATTTATGGAACTCGGTTTTTAGTCTGAAAAACCATCAAGGACAGACAAAATATCCCCTAGCAGTTCTCTGCATGTCGCATGGGAACGCTGACGTTGAACATGATTTTTCCCGGTCAGGACGGATCATGATAGAGGAAAAATCATCGATGAAAGTCAAAATGCTCAATGCTAGACTGATAGTCTCTGATGCTCTAAAGAAGTTTGAGAACAGGCCCAAGATAGTCCCTATTACCAGAGAGCTGTTGAATTTGGAGCGAAATGCGTGCCAGAGCTATAAACTGTACCTGGAAGCTTAGTGATCTAGACAGGCTGAAGAGGAGTCCAAAAGGAAAGAAGAAGGCAAGAGAAGAAGAGGGCAAAAAGAGGATGTTACCTGAGAAGAAGACTATTGAACACCTGGAAAAAGATTTGATTGAGAAGAAGTCAGTTGAAAAGGAGAAGAGACAAGTAGCAGAAATGCTTCTTCATGAAGCTAATGAGAAGCTGAAAAAAGCCATAGATGCCAAAGACTTTGTAGAAATAAGCCTCGCACAAGGTATGATCGAGGCTTTGAGCCGGAAGATGCGCAAAGAAGATGAGGCAGCCAGAGAGGTTGATCTGATACAGAGCAGGGTAAACAAATGAAAGTCGTCATTAGTTTCGTCGTATTTTGCCAAAAGTAGAAAGTAATATGGACTATTTTTTACTATTTTTTTTTTTAATTTTATAAAAATTATGCGAATTTAAATTAAAGCATGAAAAAAAAAAACAAACAAAAACAAAACAAGAAGAATATTTGCACCAATGATTAAAACAACAACTGCCACTTTGTGTCCACGGACAGTTTCTGAGGTGCACATGTCGTAAATTTAGGTTCATAATAGGTTCATAAAAAGCGCAATCAAAAGTTCATAAAGTTCATATTCTTGTGGTCAAAAGTTCATAAAGTTCATATTTTTCACAAAAAATCCAGCGGGAGGCCTGCAATCGTTTAATGACAGTATTTAGGCTACTAATTGTTTCATGATTAAGTTAATTAGAGAATAAGAAATACATTAACGTAGAGAAGAGCAAAAAAAAAGAGAAAGTGGGTAATGGAAAAGATACTACTAGCCTTTGCGAGTTTTGTAACGCCCCCATTATCTCACCCACTCCTATGAGTTAGGGAAGAGATGATTACTATGTATATTTTACAGTTTAAATGGCTTTTGCTACTGGATCCTCTTATTCTTGTCTTCTGTGAGGGTGTATTAAAGATTGTTCTATCAAATAAATTGGGTTAAGAAGATTTTTGACTAAGGTATTTCCTGAACGCTATACGTTTCAATGAACAAATAAAATGCCTTTGCTTTTTCTTGATTAAATATAACTATTATTACTGTTGATTCATTACGCGAAAGAGACTTCTTATTTTCATGACCACCAAGGACAATACGTATTCTCTATATTTTTTTCTAATAATTTACCTTTTCCGAAAACTGCTTTGAATCAAACTCATAATATCTTTGACATACGTTCAAGTAAAAATCGAGTGCCTCTAAACTTTTCTAGAAGTTTAAAATTAACTTGCAAGTTCTAGAAGATAAAGAAGAAGAAAAAAGCTGCAACCAAGTTGGGTGTGCTAATAATGAATATGTTATATTTATATACGCATAGATAATTTAGTTTTATATTTTTGAAGCTCCCTACAATATTTGTTTTTGATTGTTAGCACCCTAGTTTTTTTTTTGCGATCGCAACCATGAATAATTTTGAATTAAGCTCTATAAGCACCCGCTCAATTTGTGCCAAAGTTGGTATTTATCGGTACTTGCATGAAAATTATGAAGAGTTACTCTGGATTGGAACGGTTTCATCTTTCTCGCGGATTCATCTTTCTCTTCCCTCCTCTTTCGGCTTTCTCTTCTCCTGTAGCCTAAAATTTTATCTTTACTTCGAGTCCCATTGATTTCACAGTTTCATTCATCAGTCTGACTAATCAGACAATTTTTGTTTGTAGATGTTATTAGATAGTCCAACTCGTTCAGGTCGAAATGTTTTAAAGACGTATTAGTAGTTAGGTGGCAGGTTAGTTATTCACTAACCTGCCACCTTGCATCTATACGTAGAGCAAAAAATATTTTCAGATATCATCCAAAAAATTGTTTAAAGGTTGAGCACCTAACGAAAATAGCTATGGAAAAGGATATAAGCGAAGATATTAGCCATACGCAGGTGCGAGTTCTGTCCATTGTAGAAGCACCTATTTACGCTATTCCACTATTTGTGTCGTTAAAATTTTGGTTCTTCTAATTTTTGTCATTTAAATTCATCTAGCATATATTCTTTTTGATATTTGATTATAACTTCGTAATGATTCTATTATAGTTATACACAGTTGTGAAAAATGTGAAACATGCTCATCAAATGCAAGAGCAGGGAGAGTTTCAAGAGTATCAAGATGATGTGGACTACATTTTGGAAGCTCTTCAATCTGGCAACCCTGTGGCGACCAGATGTCTTGCTGCAATTAGTTTAGCTCAAAAGTGCCTGGCTCCTGGATTTCGAATGCATTTGAGGGCTCATGGCACTGTTGCCAAATTTTTTCATGCGCTTAGGGATGCCCCTTCGAGTCTGGTAGGCTTAATTTGTGTAGTCAATCGCTGTAGCTTATACACGTGATCTGTAGTAATAAGTGTCCTTACCAAAATTCAAATTTGTACTTGAAATTGACAACGGGACCTTTAAAAAAAGAGGTACGGTAATGATGCCTTAAAAAAATGAAAGTAAAGATTAAATTTAAAACTGAACAACCGGAAACATGAAGGGGATGCCGCTCCCCACAACCCCTGCTCTTAACGACAAATTTTAACTTGTGCTTTAAATAAGGAGATGGCTTTACTTTGAGGTACTGCTGGAATTGTTTTTTTCTCTTTTTTTTGGACGCATGTAAATAAAACGTTTGCATTTCATGCTACTATTAGCGATTTTCGGATAAAGGATGGTATGACCTAGGCAAGAGATTTTTCCTGAATGCATATTTAATAATTTTTATAATAGATGTTAATATCATTGGAGTGGTAGAATTTTTTATCATCGAGGATTACCAGCTCTGTGACCTTTTATCTTGAATAAGCTTACGTTACCGACAAACTGACTTTTAAGACAACTTTGAAGAAGCCAAAATGTGGGTGTATACAAGTTTAAGACTTATTATCTCTCGTTCCGAGGTTGATATATTTCTTATGCTTAAGTGATGGGACTAAAAAGAAACCTTTGGATATGCAAAATACTTGCCGACTGTGAATGAGTTAAAATGCGGCCATTGGTAATTTATTTATTTCATTTTTTGTTCGGCTGGTAGTCGTTAACTTTTAAGCATTTCAATGACCGGTAACGTGCACGTGCCAAAATTCTTTTGGCTCGAAAGCGGGAATTTTTTCCGCATTGCTACAAACTTGCTTGGTTGAAAAACAATCTAATTCCGGACTCAGTGCAAACTAAGTCTTGACTTGGTACAAAGACGAGCTAATTCCAAGCAGCAATCGAAGCAGGAAGCTTCGATTCAATGCAAATAGAAGTCCTCGTTCAGTACAGAAGGCAGCGTAGACCTGATTCCGTGCAAAAAACGAGCAAAGTCAAAACTTGGTGTAAAAACAAGTTTAGTTCTGACTCGGGGTAAAAATCGATCTAAATTGTAGTTTTGGAAATTTGGCGATAAGTTGCGAAAGTAATGAATCACACAAACATTCCTAGTCTTAATGCAAAAAGAAGCAAAGTCAAAACTGTAGATTGATTAGTACTAATGCGAAATAAGTCCTGACTCAGTTAAAAGCATGATCTAAGTCCTGACTTGTGCAAAAACGGTTTAAGTACAAGCTGCAGGTAGTCTTCCCCAACGTCACTTTTATAGCATAAAGGTAGGAAGCTATCACCATGTTTAAATTGGAATTATGCCAAGACTTTAAATCTTTTTTACAAGAGAACCAAAGTGGGAAGTGGTACCTCCAGCCCCCCCTCCCCTCCTAAACTATCCACCCTGGCGTCAACGTTTCCAAAGCAGTGTAGTCGTGTTGCTCCTTTTTTGGTTGTATAAAAAACAGAATAATAAAAAAAAAGTAAAAAAGAGGTGATACCGGCTAACGAAAAACAGAACAAATTACCATGCATCAGCTTGTTTACCATCCAAGACACAAACAAACGCAATGACGGTACCACATGTATTGTCTATGACATAGTATTTTTGTTATATTTTAAAATAAGCAAGCATCCTCTAAATTCTGAAAGTCCCTATCAAGTGCATTCCATTGTTGCAACCTCTATAAATAGTAGAAATGCCAAAACGAACTCACTCCAGTTTTGATGCACACAGGTTTGAACTACCATTCATAAGAGGCAACGCTCTAGTGTTGTGTTTAGTAAACAGCCATAAGGTTGCAATCTATTATATTTTTTTCCCCGAGCCATTTCATATGGAAGGGGTGGTCATAGAAACTTTGAAAGGAGCTCATTGGATTGAAAATGTAAAGTTCTAGCGAGCTTTTTTAAGAGTCAAAAGGATCAGGGGACAAAACCATCCTCCCTCCAATGCCCTTTTTAGCTGCCCCTCAAGACGCCTGGTCAATATTTTGGGCTAGCCATTTTGTTCAAAACAGTCTAAATGTCAAATAATTATTTCTACATGGGTAACATTGCTCCCTCACAGCTCCTGGGGGATGGGCTGTAAGTTTTGAAAGTTGCAAGGCTGTGTACATGTAAGATTTTTGTTTGGGAAAAGGAGATATGTTGGGTTTTTGGTACCCGAAAAAGCTTAGAGTATTAAGGTGAAGCGCTCTGGAAATGAATTCTGGGTGGGTCCGAACAGGCTAATGGTATTATGTTATAACTTCAGAAGATTCTAAGGGGGATGTTGAACTAAATCAAAAGACACCGTGTGCATCCACGTTATCAAAAAGGCGTATCTGCAACATATTAGGAGCGGCCAAGGGTATTCACTTGAAACTTCCAGGTCGCTACTGCGACTAGTTGCAACTAATTGCGACTGCGAGTCCTTGCAGTTGTGACTACTTTCGACTTCGTCTACGACTACTTGTGACTGCGATTTCTTGCAATTGTGACTACTTTCGACTTCGCCTACGACTAATTATGACTACGACTGTGACTATTTGCGACCGAGACTGCGACTACTTGCGACTATGGATACTTCTGCTTCTGACTACTTTCAGGGAATATTGACGGGGATGTTGAAAAAAATTAAAACGTACTCTGTACATGCTGGTTGTGAAAAGGGCGCGTCAGAAATATCTCTGGAACGGATGAGAGTACTAAATTGAAGCTTTCAGGGCGTTGAGGTGGATGATGAAATGTGCTCATAGAGTAAAGGCACCTTGTCCATTTTAGATGCCCTCTCAATAGTAATCGAAAATTTGAAATAGTCAGTTTGTTCAAAATAGTTAAAAGGTGTAATAGCGATGCCTCTGGTATCCCATGCCCGCGCTGTCACCCAGGAAAGGGTTGTAAATAATGGAATTTGCCCATTGTTTACATACAGGATTTATCATTGGGAAAGAGGAGAATGATTGATCGTGGGTGTGGCAGAAAAGGCTAAGGGTATTAAGGTGAAACTTTAAGAAATATTAATGTAATTAGACCCCGGCGCCGTGCCGATGAGGGAAGACCGTTGGCGGCGGAGCCAAAAATAGCGCGTCACGCCGTGCCGCTGATAAGATGTCGGCGGCGCGCCGCCGGCGCGATCAATGCTGACCGCCAACATTAATGTTTTCATCAGTCTTTCTCAAACCACAGCTTAGATTTACAACAGATTCGAGCCTATTCATGAGTTTAAAACTTCGCAAGTCGCTGGCTGGAAACAGGTCTTCTACGTTATTTATCAGGAGAAGTAGACATTTGTTAGAAACGAAATGGCTGTGGCGTTTCAGACCCCTTGCATAATAGTTCAAGTATCTATTAGCTATGTATTATTAACATCAATAATTATCAAAATTAATATTGTTTTTTCATTGAGCATTACTACATACAAAACCTCAAATACCCTGTCACAAAATTCGTCAGTTATCTGGATAAAAACTTTGAATATAAGTTCGAACTTAGAAGCTTAATTTTTTCATAATGCCCTTTGCCTATATCTATTTTGTCACCTTTAAAACAGTTGAAATGGGCGACTCTGATATTGATTGTTTTCTTTGCTCTTTTGAATTCCTAAAAAGCCTTCCTTGTATTAAAAACTGGTTTTAATAACAATTTAAAAAAAAGTTTTAAAGTTTTTTTGGCTTCTTTATAGAATATGTCATGTAGGCTAAGGCTGAACTGCTGTTTTTTTTTATTGCTTTTGGCTGCTCTTTTGGATATTATTCATTTTTTCTTTTGGGGATTCATTCCAAATTATAAACTCATAAATACCTGATATCAGCTAAAATATAAACTGCATCTAAAAGGAGTAAATTTATCAATTTGAAAAATACATGATGAACACTTCACATGTGAACACTTCAATTACACTGAAACAAAAAACACTTAATGGTTTATTCGGTATGAAGAAAAATGAAGTGCCAATTATTTTCTTAGGTAAAAAAAAAGCTCATCCGTTTTAAATGTAATTAAATGAAATAATATGCGGACTGAAATAGCTCCAAGAAGATGTTAAGATTTTCTTCCTAGTTCGTCACTTTTAATCCAAGCAAAATGTTAGGAGACTTAGTATCAGTTATTGAGTTTAAGCTTTGATTTTCAAATGCTCAAAAAAATTACCAAATTTAAGAACATCGCAACAATAAGTCACCTGTGGTCAAAATACTCAAAGACTCCTCTTTGATCCCCACCCAGGCTCAAAGCTTCTGCTATGGCCATATCAATGGAAATCTCCAAAGAGTTTCTTTTTAAAATAGTTTTCAAGCTTAGTTAGGGATATTTAGCCTTTTTTGCTTTTCTTCAAAGCTTTGAAAAAAGTGTTCTAATGTTCCAAATGTTACATTTGTTATATTTTTGCATATTTTTGGTCATCATTTGTGGGGTGATCGAATTTTTTAAACCACTGTAGATACGTAAGAACGTTGCAACATCTAGTTCCCTGAGGTCATAAGAGTGTCAAAGACTCATCCTTTAACCTCCCAAATTGAAAGCTTTTATTATGACCTGGCCTTTTAATGTAACTTGGGCACTGGACCAAGGGCGCCATTGTCACTCGAGCGCAACGTTAGGTGGGGATGTCAATATCGCTTTCGTCACACCAATTTGTTTTCAGTGTGAAACTGCCTGGTACTTATGAATGAATGTTTTCAAAGTAAACTCGTTTCATCAATTAGAAAAAAAACGGGTTGGATGCATGTGTCCCTTTCCCTTTGGACGACAAAACTATACAAGGACTGTATCAAGTATAACTCACGAAAATTTTGTTAATTTTGTCAACTTTTCAACTTTTTGGCATCCTTGCTTTCAATAAAAAAAAAAAAAAAAAAAAAAAAAAAAAAAAAAAATCAAGGTACTATCACTTAAATATAATAACTCCCTATGACCCCCCCCCCTCCCCCTTCTGGATACCATCTTGATAGGATGCTGTCTCTGCTCTAAATAAAAAAAAAAATAACTTATTGGCATCCCTGCTTTCAGAAAAAAAAATCGAGGTATTATCATTTAAATATGATAGCTCCCTACCCCCCCCCCCCCTCTGGATACCACCTTGATAGGATGCCGTCTCTTCTTTAAATTAAAAAAATTTAACTTTTTGGCATCCCTGCTTTCAATAAAAAAAAATTCGAGATATTATTATTTAAATGCAATACCTCACTACCCCCCCCCCCCCTCTCTAGATACCACCTTGATAGGATACCGTCTCAGCTTTACATTAAAAAATAATTTACTTAACAATTAACCAGGTCACTATATGGTTCAAACAAACACGCAAAATAACGTTAAACAGCTTAGTGTTCCTTGAAAAAAAAATTGAGGGTATGAGTAAAGGGGTACAAAGAGAACAACAAAAATGTCGAAATTATTCAGATATACCTCAAATTATGGAAAACTGAGTCATAGATTCGCCATGGCATTCAATAAAATCCAAAGAATCTAATTAAAAGGGAGCACACACAGAAGCCAAATTAGGCCAGTAGCCTATGAGAAATCGCAAAATACCCAATACAATGAACAAGTCCCAATGGGCCCTGGGCCTATCAAAATATTTCATTAGGTTGCCAGGGAATTTGATATCATTTTCTTCCGTCTTCACTTTAAATGAAAAAAATAATTATCTTTTTGGCATCCCTGCTTTCAATAAAAAAAAATTAGGTATTATCATTTAAAAATGATAGTCCCCCATAGGAAATAATTTACAATTTTTTCATGAATCATATTTTTGGGGTAACTTCCGTTTTAATCTTTAATTCCCCAACCTTGTACATAGCTTAGTCTATAGCTAAATTTTGTCTTAATAGAAGGTTTTTTTAGGGGGGGGGGGTAAAAAATTTTCTGAAAGAATATTATATTTTCTTTATTCTATCAGGCGTCCAACAATTTAGTATTAAAAACATTAAGAAAATCTCATCTAAAAACAGCAAAAGAAAAAAAATTCTGCAAACTTACAATTCAGTTGTAGAAACAATCTGTCGGCTATCAATTTCAAAATCCAACTGAAGGCTGAAGCTGTATAGTAGTGAATACGTTCTATAATTCTATTCAACTTGAAAACACTAATTCTTGACTGCGATTGATGTAAGAAATAGCAATTGGGAAACTGCATTCGAAAGTATTTAAACTCATTTCATAAGGACGATACTTTTTTTGTCAACATATGCAGAACTGTGTATATTGCAATATTTGCTATTGCATATTGCATCTGTCTGGTTTTTATGCAAAGTAAAAAAAGAGACGAAAATTAACGAACAAGAAAGTAGTGAAGAATTATGGTATGCAAAGTAATATTTGGCAGGGAAAGTCACTGGTGATAAAGTGGAACAGTCGCTAGGGGTGGCACCGTGATTGCGTGATTTTCAGGGATTCAGGGAACCAAATTGTTTTTCGGGGTGACGCATAGATTTTCGGGGAAATACCCGACAATTTGGGGATAGTGCAAGCCCTGCTTGATTTCTAATCAGGAAAATCGAAATACTAAACCACACGAGAAAGAAAAGCTCCGACTTTGCGGTTGACGCAATAAAGAATTGCCGCAAAATTCATTTAAAGTCAGTCGAACGCCGCCGCCTCTGCCGGCCGCGGCGTGCCTGCGGTGCGTCGGCGGCGTTCGGTCGATCCGCCGGCGCGGCGCCGGAGTCTAAATGTAATGAATCGTAATAGCCTTGCCTCTGGGTAGGCCATGCCCACACTGCCCCCGGGGAAAGAGTTATTAAATTACTTAATTTGCCCATTATTTTACATACAGGATCTATCATTGGGGAATGATTGATCCTGTGTGTGCCAGAACAGGCTAAGGGTATCAAGATAAAACTTCAAGGAATATTGAGGGTGGTGCTGAACTAAACCAAAAGAGACTATGTACATCCAGGTCATCAAAAAGGCTTATCTGGAATATCTTAGGAACGGCAAGGGTTATTAACTTAACATTTACATGGCTTCTACTGCGACCGCAACAGCTACTGTGACTACTTGCGATTTCGACTATGACTACTTGTGATTGTGAATACTTGCGACGGCTACTGTAATTACTTGCGACTGTGATTTAAAACTGCTTGTGACTGCGACTACTTGTGGCTGTGACTGTGACTACTTGCATCTGTGACTGTGATTACTTGCGACTGCTTGCGACTTTTACTACGTGCTACTTTGACTACTTGCGACTGCGACCACCTGTGAATGCGACTGCGACTAAGGCTGCTTACGATTGCGAGTGTAACTACTTGCGACTGTGACAACTTACGACCGCGACTAATTGTGACTATTAGTACTTACGACTACTTGCTACTGCGACTACGAGAAATTGTGACTACTACTGTGACTGCTGGTGACTGCGTCTGCGACTACGAATTTGACTACTTGAAACTATTACTGTGGCTACTTGCGACTGCGACACTTGCAACTGAGGTTGCGACTGCTATTACTAGTACTGCTACTGTGATTACGATTGTGACTGCAAATATTACTGTTACTTCTACTGTTAAAACTAGAACACTTGAAGTAAATCAAAAGTGTTTAAGTGCATTCTGCTTGTCGAAATAGAAAAAAAATTTCTTAATACATTTTGTTTCCAGTAAAGTACAAATGACGTAATAGGCTGTAGAATTTTTACTGGTAGGGGAGGGAAAGCGGCGCAGTAGTTAAATTCTCGTTTGTATAAATTTTGAACGTTTTAAGTTTCATTTGAACAATCAATTTAAGTTTTACTCGTTTTAAAATTTTTTTATTTAATTGTATCAGTATCCGTCATCGCTATGTTTGCTATGATTATTTTAATTTCTCTTCGTTTTTTTGGTTTCGTCTAGTCTTCGATAGGAGTTTCTGGTTATTTTAAGCTGAAATTCTGCCCGTCTTAAGTTTGATATGGCTCTTTACTTTTCTTTGAAAATCTTCTTTTTTGTAAAGTTTTTTTTTTTAATTCGGATAGAAGGTCTTGTAATAATCAAATAAGGAAAAAGCACTACATTCTTAACATAAATACACTCGTGTACGAAAAGAGCCGTATAAAATGACGTAGTAGTATTATTCGATATTTATTTTAAGTTTTGTTTGATTCTTTTGTTTCTTTTATACCTGTTAGAAGGGAAATTGCACTGTTTTTGACGCAGTTTTATTCGTTTAATTGTTGTAGGTAATCGACCTCCATCAAATTGTTGCTACAATAATGGGTGTATAAATGAAACGTACAAACTTCTAGAAACCCTCAAAGCGAGTAATTACTTTAATTTTCTCTAAAATATTTAAAATATCCAATAATATATCTAAATATGTAATTCCTAGATTTCTAGATAATCTTGTACTGTCCTTCGCGATGTTTTCCTTGGATGAAATACTCTCATGCACTACAACACATAAACATCCTACTGATGTAATTCTTGACATATTTCCATTTTCCATGGTACCGCTTGTAATCTAAAGACAATAGTTCACAGATCTAGTGAAACTATAAGTTTTGATTTGTTAATATTTAAATTTAATTTATCAACCTTTAACCAAGAATTTATAAGTTGTGGGGAATTAACTAACTTTCATTCTAATAAAGTTGTTGTGTTAGCTGTAACCCAAATTGTGGTATCATTGGCGAATGAAGATGGAGATATTCTTTTAAAAATGTTTGCAACTTCAGTTGCATGGGAATCTGCTACCTGGAATTGATCAATATAAGTTATTGACAAACGACAAAAGTAAAAGATGCAGAACTAGTAATCCCTGTGGAACTCCAAAGGATGCATTACCAGTTGGTGATGAATAGTCATGCAACACTACACATTGACTGTTATCAGATGGGGAACTTCAAAAAATGAAGAGTATTTCCGTGGATTCAATGTACGGAAAGTTAAGACAGAAGAGACTTATTGCTGGTCACGTCGAGAACCTTCGTAAAACATTAAAAGTACATATGCTTTATTACTATTTTCCAACCTTTTAGTCCAATAGCTCAATAATTGCTCTATTGATTTTATCTCTTTAAAACTAAATTTGAGGTCAGTTATTAAATTATGAGTTCCTGAAAATTGATACCTAAAGTATAAAAAAAAACTAGTTAAATGCCGTAATGACACTGTTTTAGTTTGGTTAAAAATAGCAATGTCTGGCTACGAATGTATACTATGGAATTTTTGGTTAAAGGGACAAAAAAGTGTTTTTTTTTCGCTTAATCAATCCAGTGCTGTACGAGGTTTTCATAAATTCCGTATAATTAGTCTTCTGAGAAAAATGAATGGTTTCCACAGAAATACTACGCACAAATTCTCCACCCCTCTTGATTACGATTGTCTTCATGCCACTCTGTTCTGCCTATCTGGTGTATTAATATGTATATAGTTCCCTTCCCCTCATATATCCCTATGTCATTACTCACCCACGCCCTTAATCTCTTTTTTTGTCTACCCCTCTCTCGTCTCCCCACTCTTATCACCCTTTTAAAAGTATTTCTTTGTACAAACAATAAATTATGAATGATGTCCGTTAGTTCGCCCTTTCGCTCGCTCTTTCTTTAACACTTAATTTCTATGACGTTTTCAGAGTGTTGGTTTGTGTACAGCAACTGTGATGTTTGTTTTATCATTGGATAGACTGAATGTCGACTTGGACAGAAGCTCATTAGAATTGATGTTGAATCTTTTGGATTCTGAGACTGAATCAACCCAATCAGTTATGGATATTGAATATGAGCGAAATCGGATAAAGGTCAAGCAAATATGTGATGAAGTCAAAAAGAAAAAACAGGGAATGCATTTGACGACGGATAATTTGACTGTAAGTTTGACCGGTCATCTAATACGCAGGCATGTCTGTTGAGGGAAGGCAAAAGGGTTGGGACATGCTCTCTCCCTTGTACGGTTGAAAGATGTATGTATACATGTGTGTAATGTTTTCCATTTAAGCCGTAGACTAGTTTAATTCGAAAAAATGGTCTGCTACTGCAAAAGATATAGATCAGAGATGTAAGAGCCATTTTGGGTCCTGGAGCATTTGGACGCGGGCCTGTGAACTGAACTAAAAATTCTTTAAAGATTTGTAGTCAATGCAAATATTCCAGTGAAGATTCTGACCATGTTTGCAGTTGCTACTTTGTTTGTATTCACACTAAATGCTATTCTACCGATTTAAAATTTATATTTTCATTGGAATATTTGTGCAGAGATTTTTTTTTTGACCAAACATTGATTTGTCCTTGGGATTGTAATAGTAAAAAATTGATGATAAAGTAACAGTAAAAAAATTTTGACGGGTAATGCAATTTACATGATTTGAGAGCTGAGCATTGCCACCGGACTAAAATAAGACAATAGAACCGACATTATGATGGTACTTTTAGAAATTATTAAAAGGATTCATTTATTATATGCCAAAGAGATCTACGAAACTAAACTAGGTTTAGAGGGGCCATGTGACGACTGACTCAAACAAGGCATCAATTCTTCGTTCGCTGTCGATGGGGTATTGCCGAAAATACGTAAATTAAACATGAACTGTTTATTGGGCCGATATCGTTATTGAAAGGACAAATAAATTAGTAGTTTGACGCTGAAAAGTAGATTGGCATGCATAAAAAGTTGATGGAAGTTAAAAACATGCCAGTATCAAGTATCTAGTTCTCGACATGTTGGTTTTTTTTTTCAAGCGTATATGTTGTATGTATCGTAGCTTAGTGTCATCTAGATTTGACCTGTGTTTAAGCTCGGTTCAGCACTTTTTGTATGCCTTTGTAAATATTCCCTTGCTTGGATTCTGGACCGCAAATATACTTAGCGAAATTGGTCCTTCCTTAGATCCATCTGGATACCTCTTATGAATATAGCCTTATATACAATTTTAGTTTGTGATTTTTTTTATGCTACTTTAACGTGTTCTAGTTTATAGCTCAGTAACTGAAATCGTATTTAAACCAAATCAAGATGCCTGGTTTAGTTTTGTCTTATCCTAAAGGGTCATCACATTCTTAAACCTCCTGCTCTTTATCCTAAAGATTTTATTTTACATAACAATGTTTGGAAAATGAAAGTCCCCTCTTAGAAATGCTCACCTCCTTCTGCCTATTTGCAAGTAAGCATGGGATTGTGATCTTTTATTTCCTACTATAAATGGGGCTGCAATAAGAGACGAGCTATCACCTCGTTAAAGTCCTTCTTAGCCGCTTATCCAAATATATTCTTCCGAATAAAACGTATTCCTTCATACGGTTATGGCGGGTTAAATTTCCCCTTCATACCAATTTGAAGAACCTTTCGCGAGAACCATAAAGTTTGAGCACATAAATGCACTTTTAGGCTTCATTCACTCCCCCCCCCACATACTTATTCCTAGATACCTCCGCCCCCCCCCCCTCTGTGGCTGGTATGCAACTATACAATACTGTATAACCGTCAGTAATACTGCATATATGTAATACATAATATCTACCAATTTTACTTAAGTATGATACGTATTTAGAGACGAATACTCCACCATGTGGTAGCTTGACCTCTGAAACTAGGGGGCTATTTAAATGCCAAAAATTTTTGTTTTGAAACACAAAATGACTGACATGGGACTTAATTGTAACACGATGTCTCTTTTTTTTTTTTTTACATAAAAAGGACACTAGAACTTTAATTGTCGTTCGGATTATTTTTTCCAATCACTGGTTTGGTATGATCACGCTTGCTACTAAAAACCAAATAAACTCGCAGCTAGGATTCTTGGAGAAAAGGTGAAGTTATGAGTTTTTGCATATCGGAACTTGAAAGATCTAGTTTAGAGTTCTTGGACATGTTGTATTTTATGGCAGAGCATTTATCAAGATCATCTCTTGTCCGGTGAGGGAGAGTTCCCATTTTGTAAGTTGTGTATGTTTATCTAATTTTTCGAGGCGACTTTAAACTCTAATACATATATATTTGGAAACATCGTAAAAAGCAAATTCTTTTGATGTATTTATTGCTATCAGAGTGTCGTTGTTTTTTGTTTGAGTAATTGTAGGCATTACTTGTTCTTTGCTCTGGTTAGCTGGTTGCTACTAGCTCTTCCATGATTTCTATTAATCCACATATAATCTGAAAGTAAAAATAAAAATGATTGTTAACTATAAATTTCATTCCATTTATTTTATTAACAATTTTTTTTTAGAAAACCTGTCCCAATATATCTCTTGGAAGCTTCTGAACGAAAAAAAAAAAAAAAAAAAAAAAAAGTTTTAACCTCCTATACATTCACTTTGGATGTTTCAAAAAGTATTTTCCTCATGAAGACAGATGCCAGCCCTCTAATTTTTTTATGTAGTTCTTTTTGTTTCTTTAGGTCCAAAGTAAGAGAATAGCAAACTGATTTCGATTATGTTGGTTTAGTAGACACGTTTTTTTTTTAAGTAGCTGCAAAATTAAGGATCTTTATCCATAGCATTTCTTGTTCAACTCCTTTCTTATTTAAAATTAAATAAAAAAAACAAGTTTTTTAAACTGAAAGTAAGGAGCGACATTAAAACTTAAAACGAACAGAAATTATTCCGTATAAGAAAGGGGCTTTCCCCTCCTCAACGCCTCGCTCTTTACGCTAAAGTTTGACTCTGTCTCACAACTTTATTTTTTAAAACAATAAAAACTTTAGCGTAAAGAGTGAGGTGTTGAGGAAGGGAAAGCCCCTTTCATATACGGACTAATTTCTGTTCGTTTTAAGTTTTAATGTCGCTCCTTACTTTCAGTTTAAAAAACTTGTTTTTTTTATTTAATATTGTTAAGAAACCGTAGTCATTCAAAATTACCAAACACGTGTAGCATATATTTCCAATCATAATCGATCATAAATTAAGAACTTTGTAATATATTTCATTTCAAAACCTAAAATATTCTTGTGGTTACATTTACATGAAACATATATTTTAGAGTGCTTAGCAGGGGTCTGGTGGCAAGTGGCATTAGACTCCTAATAAAAATTCTCGCCCCTTTCTCTTAAAGGTTTCGCCTGAGTTCTCCGATTATTTTATTAATGGTTTTACCAATTGATTTATTGTTTTACTTTAGAACTGTAATAATCACAATGTTGGCATTCAAAAATTTTGTTATACATTATGATACAGAACTACAGGGACGGTCGTAAAAAGTTGTTCCGCCTAAGAAATGATGTTATTCCAAATTATGGAGAGAATTGTGAGCCCAAAAACGTTTATGTTCAAGGATTTCTCACCGAAAATTTAGCAATTACATCAGAATTTTTTCAAAAAAAATGTATTTTTTCCTACATTCGTTCTAGACTGTTACCTAATCAGACTAATTTTATAACTAAATAATATAAAGCTAATTACCCACAAAATGGTTGCTCCCACCCCATTCTAGTTTTGAAGATTCTTTCTTGTATTTACAATTTTTTCCCTTGATAAATGCTATATTAGTGTCTTTGTCAAAGACGTCTCCATCCTCCTCTGAATCCCCCTCCCCATGAACCCTGACACCCCCATGCAAAATTCTACTGTCAAAAATAACACACATACTGAAAGTAGTAAATATGCAAAACTTACTCCTCTTTCTTCTGGGGTTTTGTAGGCATACCCGCCTTCAGGGTCATCAGTGATGTAGAAGGGGTGATATCTTGCAGCAATACCAGGGTTATTTCCACCTTCAACCACAAAAGTGTACGTTGTTCCTCTAACCACGGTTATTTCTGGGATTAGTAGACCATTTATGTACCAAGCAATGCCCCAGCCGACATGACCTATAAAAAACTTCCTTGTCTTAAAACGTTTCTGGTTTGATCTTGCTTTCCTCCTAAATTAATTCATTTTATATTTTAAGTAATGAAAAATAGCAAGATCGGATGTTTAACATTTTAATTTGACTTTACTTTAAAAATTAATAACGGCTATCCCACCCAAACCCTCTCACAGAGAAAAACATAGCAAAACAAATACATTTAGCCTACTCTTAAGTGAAAAAAAAAATCACAATAAGATTAATATTTATAAGGACAAAGTCAGTGCAAATCTAAAAAAAAAATTACAATCAGTCAAGCTAAGCCTCAAATTATTTCAAACAGTCTAAGGCCGAATCCTTGGAGGCTTTCCTAGAGTAGGACTTCTCAAATTCAAAATAGCAAAAAGTTCATCAACAAATACTCATGGGGGGGCGGCTGCAAACTCATTCACCTCCCCCGAGAACTCGATATTTGTTCCATAATTTATAATGCTTTCCATATCATTTCCAAATTTTCTTGTTCTCTTGAAAGTTCTACCGGTCGTTCAAAAAAGATTCCAGAATGCTTATCCACTAGTTCCAGCATCCTGATCCTATCTCCATCCTAAAACAGGTAAAAGTCTAGACTACAGAGGCTGTGGGTGGAAAAAGAGAGAGTCTAAATAGAAAATAAATAGAAAAAGAGAGAGTCTAAATAAAAAATAAATAGAAAAAGAGAGTCTCTGAAAATAAAACCAGATGATATTGGGAGTAAAGATTTAAACTATCACGTCGTAGTTAAGAAGTATCTTTTGAAACCTTTTCTAGCACCCCATAAGAATTTGCCATAAAGATAGTACAAAGTATGCAATGATAACTGATGATCCATTAAGATGATCCATTAAGAGCAAGGCCGTATTTGGGATTTTTTCGGGGGGGGGGGGGGTACAAAAACTTTAAAAAACGCGTCAAATAATTTTATTTGCAGTTTTGTTACTTTTTTACGAGTCGAACAAAATTTCAAGAGTGGGTTCAAAACCGGTACCCCCTCCTGCATACGGCTTTGAGTATACGATAGTGACCTTAGAACCGCATACAGTATTCAAGAAAGAAAAGCAAAATAGGAAACTTTTGTCAATTAAAATTTGTGTCATTACTCGATAATGTCGCTATCCCAGGTTAATGAATGCCACAAAAATGGTGATTGCTGTGTTATCCAGCTCCTCACCTCCCAAGAATGCCTGTAAATATTGTGTACTTAGATGGTTATAAGTATATTAGTCTTATTTGCCGCTTGGTAGGCAACCTGTATTGAAACAAAAAACATTAAGAAAATAGGAATAATCCACTTTTATACTCTACGAACATGGCTAAGATCATTGATTTAAAAGAAAAGAAGCTAGCTTTTGTACATAGCGTGCCATCCATGCTTTGGTTTCTCAAGATATTTTCATGCTTCTAAATACTATAGACTTTGATGATTATGATTATATTAATCCTATTTGTCACTTGGTTGTTCAACCAGTACTGAAAAAAAAACTTAAGAAAGTAGGAACAACCCCCTTTTATAGAGTTACTCTACGAATATGGCTAAGATCATTGGTTTAAAAGAAAAGAAGCTAGCTTTAGTACAATGCATGCCATCCTTGTATAGGTCTCTTAAAATATTTTTTTTGCGTTAAAAATTGATTTAATCATATGAGTCTAATCAAAGTCTAGAAAGATCGCTACGACACACTTTAGCGTCATTTCATTACCAATTAATTTATCAAAAATGAGCCCTACCAGTAATGGCTGAATATCCCTGATCTCCTCCAGTTGGGCCAATATGAGCATAAAAGATATGATCATCAGGCTCATGGCAAGGGATAGGCGGAATAAACCACGGTTTTGTTGCTGGAATCACTGGAGTTACAGGTGCGATGGGTGATGTTGGCTTTGCATCAATTTTGGGATTGACCTGTTGACGTAAGTTTGGCTGTGGTTGTGTCTTTACTGGTCGAGGTGTTGTTGGATCTGACTCTTCTGGGTATGGGCAGTTTCAAAATGGCTGTCGTTCAAAATTTATGAGTGTGGTTCCTGAAATACAAATATGATAAGAACTATGATTTCTTTACAAAGCTTTTTGGTTATTTAAATCATGAATACTTATCGTCCAATGATCAATCGAAACATCACTGGTATCATTTATGTATTAGGTTTTAGGTGTCAATCATTCCGATTTTTTCCCATACTTCATTGTAGACGTAGAGGTCAGTAGCACATCCATTTAGCCAGGGGCAAATACAGAATTAATGGGGGCACTGATAAAAATTTGGCTCCCTCATCGTATCGTTCACGCCTCAGACTCTGTAATTAGTACAATTTTCGACTTTCTAGGGGGGGGGGGCGGTATTTCGATTGAAGTCAATCGAGACATCACTAATAGGATTTATGTGTTATGTTTCAGTTGTCAATCATTCCGATTTTCCCCCTACTTCATTGTAGACGTAGAGATTAGCAGCACATCCATTTAGCCAGGGGCGAATGCAGAATTAATGGAGAAACCGATAAAAAATTGGCTCCCGCATCAGCATCGCTCACCCCTACGACTCTGAAATTAGTGCAACTTTTGACCTTCTGGGGGGAGGGTTTGTGCCTGTAAAACTGCCCCTGGGATCTACTCCTGTATTTAACCATCACAAATTAGACATAGTCATCAATATGACCAATAAAATACTATGAATTTTTCTTAAAATCCAAAGAAAAAATGGTAAATTTATTCCACAGTATTGTATTAAAAATATTTTTTTTTTTTATGGAAAGGGGGTAACCATAAAGAGCAACGTGAATATTTGATTTCAATTTTTGTTTCCAAATTGATTCTACTATGTTCCGAAGTTTATTTTCAGTTTCCTATTTTTAAACTTACAGACAAAAACAATCAACGGGAATGACTATCTTTTTCGTTCTAAGTTATTCCTTTAAACAGCATTACATAGGATTAACAAATTTCCTATTACTCTAAATAAAAGGAGAATATGCCACTTATTACCAATGAGTGACTAATAAACTGAAAAATGAGTGACCAATAAATGACTAATAAACGGAAGAGACTAACTTTCTGCTCTAAGTTCCCTCCTTTAAACAGAATTACATAGGATTAACAAATTTCCTATTGCTCTAAATAAAAGGAGAATATGCAACTTACTACTAATGAGTGACTAATAAACTGAAAAATGAGTGACCAATAAATAACTAATAAACGGAAGAGACTAACTTTCTGCTCTAAGTTCCCTCCTTTAAACAGCATTACATAGGATTAAAAAATTTCCTATTACTCTAAATAAAAGGAGAATATGCAACTTATTACTAATGAGTGACTAATAAACTGAAAAATGAGTGACCAATAAATGACTAATAAACGGAAGAGACTAACTTTCTGCTCTAAGTTCTCTCCTTTAAACAGCATTACATAGGATTAACAAATTTCCTATTACTCTAAATAAAAGGAGAATAAGCAACTTATTACCAATGAGTGACTAATAAACTGAAAAATGAGTGACCAATAAATGACTAATAAACGGAAGAGACTAACTTTCTGCTCTAAGTTCTCTCCTTTAAACAGCATTACATAGGATTAACACATTTCCTATTACTCTAAATAAAAGGAGAATATGCCACTTATTACCAATGAGTGACCAATAAATGACTAATAAACGGAAGAGACTAACTTTCTGCTCTAAGTTCTCTCCTTTAAACGGCATTACATAGGATTAACAAATTTCCTATTACTCTAAATAAAAGGAGAATATGCAACTTATTACCAATGAGTGACTAATAAACTGAAAAATGAGTGACCAATAAATGACTAATAAACGGAAGAGACTAACTTTCTGCTTTAAGTTCTCTCCTTTAAACAGCATTACATAGGATTAAAAAATTTCCTATTACTCTAAATAAAAGGAGAATATGCAACTTATTACCAATGAGTGACTAATAAACCGAAAAATAAGTGACTAATAATACGAAAAAAAATCTAACTTAGGATTCAAAAGGTGCTCGATGCTAATAAACTAAAACACAAAATTAAAAGAGCCTTCACAAAATTCACACTTCACATTCACGACTTCCCAAAACTTCACCACTTCACAAAAATTCAGCTAAGATTTAAATACGCGAAATGCTCGCTTAGGTTTCCTTTTCATCTCTTCCTTTAGAAAAAGTCTTCATTCCACATAACTTCTTGCTTTTTTTATGAGGCAAAGACAGTGTGGTCCTAGTCTTTGCTCAAGTCTCTTGTAAAAACATGTCCTAATATAGTAAAAGATCAATGTGTACCTCAAGATGTTTGCCCTCCATCTTTTTTCTTCAATCCACCCAAAAGACATAGGATATTCAGGGAGTCAGATTATTAGTACTTAAATCTCATTTTAATTGTGGCTATCCAACAATTACAGCGTGACCTCAACAATATGAGAGTGCTGTTTCTTTTAGAGATTAAATAAAGAAAACAAGTTTTTTAAACTGAAAGTAAGGAGCGACATTAAAACTTAAAACGAACAGAAATTATTCCGTATATGGAAGGGGCTGTCCCCTCCTCAACGCCTCGCTCTTTACGCTAAAGTTTTTTATTGTTTAAAAACATAAAGTTTTGAGACAGAGTCAAACTTTAGCGTAAAGAGCGAGGCGTTAAGGAGGGAAAGCCCTTCCATATACGGAATAATTTCTGTTCGTTTTAAGTTTTAATGTCGCTCCTTACTTTCAGTTTAAAAAAATTGTTTTTTTTTCTTTAATTTGTGAACGTTTTTTAATTAATGCAGGTTTTGATTTTGGCTCACCGTTCATGAATAATTAAAACGAAATTTGCATATTAATCTTACTTTGATTTGGTTAAATGGCTTTCTCGAAACTTGTTGAATTTTATTTACGAACCGTTTTATTAGTAATAAATATACGTAAATTACGAGTTAAATTACGTAACGAACTTCTATATTCATATATTTATAATACGTATATTAGGGGGTTTGCCCCCTAGTCAATACCTTGCTCTTTAAGCTAAAGTTCAAATTTTGTTCCAATTCTTTAAAAATGACCTCTTACTCACAAAGGCCGTTAATTAGAATAGATAGCTCTTTTGAAAGCACTAAAAAAACTATAGCGTAAAGAGCGAGGTATTGACTTGGGGGAGAACCCCCTCATATACGTAATAATTTCTGTTCGTTTTAAGTTCTAATGTTGCTTCTTACTTTCAGTTGAAAAAACTTGTTTTTGTTTTAATTTAATTTCTGATCGTGTTTTAAATAATGCTGGGAAATCCGGTGCCCCCTTCATAGAGATGTCCCTTACCCCAAAGAAACATCCTCCATGGAAAGATTCTCCCGAGTAACCCCCACTTTCCCCCCCCCCCCCTACCAGAAAAAAATTCTTCCTGAAAATGTCTGTATACTTCCCAATGCGTGGGAGGGGGCCTAGTTGCCCTTCATTTTTTTGGTCACTTAAAAAGGGCACTAGAACTTTTAATTTCCGTTCCAATGAGCCCTCTTACAATATTCTAGGACCACTGGGTCAATACGAATACCCCTGGGAAAAAGAAAAAAAAAAACAAAAAAAAAAAATAAACACGCACCCGTGATCTTTCTTCTGGCAAAAAATGCAAAATTCCACATTTTTGTAGATAGGAGCTTGAAACCTCTACAGTAGGGTTCTTGGATACACTGAATATGATGGTGTGATTTTCATTAAGTTTCTATAACTTTTAGGGGGTCTTTCCCCCTTTTCTCGAAAATCAGCCAAATTTTCTCAGGTGCGTAACTTTTGATAGGTAAGATTAAACTTGATGAAACTTATATATTTGAAATCAGAATTAAAATCTGATTCGTTTGATGTATCTATTGGTATCAAAATTCCGTTTTTTAGAGTTTCGGTTACCATTGAGCCGGGTCGCTCCTTACTTACAGTTCGTTACCACGAACTGTTTGATAAAAATCTTCTGCTGGCTGTTGGACTAATGACTGTTAAGTGGTTGTTGAAAAATTATCTTTAAGAAAGTTGTCTCTTTTCATTGGTTGTTGTTTTCTTTCTTTATTTTTCTTTTCTTTTCAGATGAGTTAGTTGAAGGAATCTTTTGGTTCTGTTTGTGTATTTTTTGCAATGCTGAAGTATGCCACTAGGCATTTGTGCTGTCTGCCAGACTTGAAAATGCATTTGTGTTTAAATACAAACTTTCTATTTCATTAAAAGATGCATCACCGAGTCAAAAAAAAACAAAAAACGCAGATTTGCAATACATAGATTTGCTTTTATTTAAAACATTTGGCATATTTAAAATTATCTGACCGGTAGGCAGTTATTGTCTATTTGTATTTAAAGCGAATTCACTTTGAAATGCAATAGAACATAATTAAAACAATCAGTCTCATCAAAATCATTTATTTCACTTTTTGCTTTGACAGACTGCTCAACTTGCAATGGAAACTTTATTGAGTTTGACTTCGAGAAGAGCGGGGGAATGGTTCAAGGAGGAGCTTCGAGAGCTTGGAGGGATTGAACATTTAATTGAAACTGTTTCCGATTGTGTAGAATACGTTGGTGCAACTAGAGACTGGCCAAAGCAAAAGCTTGAAAAAGTTGTCAAACTGGACAGATGTTTACGAGTCCTTGAAAATGTAAGGCTTTTCTTTCATCTATACTGTATCTAACTAACGAAGTTACTACTGAGTAATAGTCTCTTGGTTGTCTCTTATATAGACTCTTATATAGTCATATATAGTATCCTTGCCTATCTTGAGTAGGGTAACCTAAGCTGATTAAAGGCTCGATACGACAGTATTTTTGCGGCTAAAAAAATCGTCTGATATTTGAATTTGCATATCAAATAATTTTTCGATTTACAATAAGCTAATTAAACCTATTTACCCGTCAGTCATCTGTACACTATAATACTAGAAAGAAATCAAATACTTAGCTAGTTTCTCTTAACATTGCAATATTGTCGTGTTTCGGTTTTTATATTATTGAGATTTTTTTGCCAAATGTTATTCAAAATTGGATTTTCAAAAATTGGCTGGGAGAATAGATTTTGGAAATTAATAATGTTGATCAATGTGTATTGCAAGATTAACGAGCTAGTACAAATAATTATATATGTAAAAGATTGTAAAGTTTATCGGGAGCTAAATTGTCATTTTCGTCCAAGTATTTTTCGTTTTAATTTGGATTTACTTAATTTTGATTTGAATAAACTTCCTGAAAATGTGTATTTACTATTTGACAGTTAGCCTTGTATCTATTCCTGCAAACCACCTAAAACTGTGTAGTCACCCCGGGGGGTAGTCTGCTTTGTAATTTCTTTTTGAGAGAATGAAACATAAATAAAGTTTAGTTACATAGAACCTTACTTTTTTTTCTCAAAAAACGATTAAAACTAATAAACTTCTAAAAATTTGTTTAAACTAAGAAAAAGACTGAATTGATGGTAATAGGAATTGACGGCAAAGAAAAGTTAAAAGGGAACTGTTGAATCAAGTTATGTGTAGACTGTGAAAAAGCAAGAATACTGAATTGGGCTAAACCAGAAAATGAAATACATTTAAGAAGGAGACAGACATAAAGTGAAAGATAATAAATGTATTATATGTAAATAACCATAGATGAAATGTGAAAAATGAAAGAGGGAACTGAAAGATCAAGGTCGAGATCAAGGGGAAGACAGAGAATAAAAGAAAATGAATTGAATCTTTTCAATGATAAATGTCAGTTTCTTTAATATGAGAATAGAAGATCTTTGTTCTTTAGAATGGTTGGTAGCTCACACAGAGACGCAAAAAAAAAAAAAAAAAAAAAAAAAAAAAAAAAAAAAAAAAAAAAAAAAAAAAAAAACTGAACTAACGACATAGCAACCAAATCTTTTGGTATATTTTATTAGAAAAAACAACTTATAGGCAAGGTGACAATGGAGGGAGGGTGAACGATTGGGAAAAGATTAAATGTATGTGTTTTTAGTTGCTGCATTATATACGTCCCTAGCAAGACGTGCATTCAACTATTATCTCTGATTCTTTCGCTAGGATTTATTGAGTGATCATGTTGTTTCAGTGATCAAAACGTTTCAGTTCCTTCCTTTATCATCATTATTTTAGGTAACAAATTTGAATGAGGACAATCAGACACATTTACTTGAATGGAAGAATGGCCGATTCATGAATACTTTATTGGAGTTATTCAGAACAATAACTTTTACGCTGGGAGGTGTCGGTGAATTTTGCGGAGTTTTAAAAACGTCAGATGTGGATGCAACTATAAAGGACGTCCTTCTGAATATTCTCAAGTTTCTGGTTAACATGACTCACGACTACAAGAATAAATGTAAGTAACTCTTTATTTCTGAATATAAACAGTTTGCACATTACAAGACCAGTTGTTCTTTTTCTTGTTTTTTACATAACTATGTGTGTAATCCCTTTTTTATTTTGCATATTGTCTTTTTCTAGGTTTTTACTCTTACTATGACGGAAGAAACTGGATTACAATTTCAAACATCTGCTTACTCATTTTTTCTCTCGTAATAGGTTTTATTGCTTTCAAGACTATCCACATTGAACGAAAAAATAAAAAATGAAAAAGTTAGATTTCCACATAATAAAAGTGTCAAAAGTGTTGAAAGTGCCCTTACTATTGTCAATCAGGGATGCGCCTTTTCCAGGAATAATCTAATCTGGGTTTTCTATCTTACCCGCAGTGAATTGAAGTGGTTTTCTTGAATATTTTACGTATAAAAAAAAAAAAAAAATTCTATGTAAGCTGTAATTACAGTCTTTTTGAAAAATTGAGATTTTTATTTCAGTTTAAAGTAGCCTGTTATGTTTCTAATTTAAACCTGTCTTATAAAATCGAAAGACTGCCCTGAAAGTAATGTCAGTATGCCTATTAAAAATCATCTACTGAAGTTACCATTTCAAGTTTTTAAAAACTCTCCTTTTGCGTTGACACGTCAGCTCTAGCGAGACTTCTGGCTCTCGAATGCATTATTGTAGTCGTCTTCTATAGTGTCCTTGAATGCTGCGATGCAAGCTGCTGCAATCCCATCCATTATCTCAAAATGACTGTCTTTCAGTTTTTTTTGCGGTGTGTAAGTAGGAAATGTCTGAGCTGGGGGGTCGTTGGTCTTCTGCTTGAACCGGGTTGTCAGAGACGGTGAAGGAGCTGTGGGTCAGCTCGTTATCATGGTGCAACTTCCAATGGTCTGCAGTGTCTAGCCAGACGCGTTGAAAAAACAAAAAATCGCGAAGAAAGGAATAAAACGAGGACAATTAACAGCCAGTGAAAAAATTTAAAAATTATGCAAATATTTCGGTCAAGACCTCCGCTTGACCGTCCTCAGTGCAGAGTAAAACTGATAAAAATATAAAAACCAAACCTTCAAATAAAAACCCTTTCCCGTTACTAGGAAAGGGTCGTCCAATTTTAGTTTCGTGGTTTTATTCCAAGGTTTGGTTTTTATATTTTTATCAATTTTATTCTGCACTGAGGATGGTCAAGCGGAGGTTTTGACCAAAATATTTGCATAGTTTCTCAATTTTACCACTGGCAATTGTCCTCATTTTCTTCATTTCTTTGCAATTTTATGTTTTATCATGATTAGCCAGTGTGGTCTCAGAAATTATTTACGACGCGTTGAACCCTGTGTTTCTATCATTTCAGGGCTTTCACTTGAAACTTGGAGTTCATTGTAATTCTAGTCTCTACATACTCGCAATAAACCAGTCCGTTAACGTTAAAAAACAAATGAGAATGATCTTGATTTTTGATTTTCTCATGCTGGCTTTCTCCGCGTGAAGGAATGAGTGCTGTGCTGCTCTGATGGTTGCTTTTGACCTCAGGATCACATTCAAATACTGAAGTCTCGTCACGCGTGACAACGTTTTTCATAAATTTTTGATTACCTTTGTATATGTCAAAGTATTATTCACATGTTTCAACGCGACGTGAATTGTGTTGTCACTGAGTACTTTTGGAACCATTTTTGTGCAACATTCCGAATGCTGACATGGTTCCTAACGATTTCATAAACATTCGGCGGAATGTTTAACATGAAGGACATTAAACGAAGACTTGACCCTCAGTCTAATTTCAACAGTTCCGTCACTCGTGTACATTGTCAGCTGTGGGGGATGTGGCTGACCGTCTGGTGCAGTCTTCGTTGCTGACCTTCCATAAAGGTCTTATGCCTCCGAAGTATTTGCTGATCTGAATTAATCTTGATCTTTTTAGTAGTTTCTGCAGCGGTTTGGCCAATTTTCTTGCTAAAGCGATCGCAAATTTCAGTTTTGACGAGTGTTGCATTGTCACTTGTACAAGAATAAAAAATAACTCACGGAAAAGCCGATCCTCACTATATAACGGTCACAGAAAGCTGAGTGACGCTACGCTGCTTAGCTAGGCTCCCCCCTACAAGTTTCAACTGAGTAGACCCCGCTCCGAACATACAGTCGTATCGTAATAAATTCACTGACATTACTTTCAGGACATCCCTTGTACGTGGTGAGCGACTGAATGCAGGACTTTCGGGTGACCTTCCTGTTTTCAGCTCTATATGAAAGCATAAATAAGTTGTTCTGTGCGGATTTTTTTAGAAATGTCTGCTTAGAAATCGTCGCATAAAAAAGAAAAAAGAACAACCAAGAAGCCGACGCAGTTGTAACCTTTCGTTGCGTTTTTCCTTAGCAGTTTTGTGTTAAAGTACTCGGGTATCAACTTAGGCACCCCTTATGTTTCGCTTAGAAAAAATCTACTATTTCTTCAGTAGTTTTTCTTCACCAGAAGTGTCCAATGAACTATCTGAGAGAACAACCCTGAATCGAGCCCTTTGAAACAAGACTGAATAATTTAAATAACACTGGTGAATTACGGTTAGAAGGGATATACATATCGTCGTCCCTACATCAGCAAACTATCTCCTCCCATTTGGTTTATCTTAAAGCATAATAGTTTAAATGTCAAATTTGTACGTAAATAGTCAGGAATGTTACAAGAGGGTTTGAGGGACATTCGTCTCAAAATTAATTCCTACGGATATATCTGTATATGGTGTCTTATTATGCGTTTTTATTTCTCGTGGAAAAACTCGCCAGCAAGGTCAAAAACTAAACTTGAAATTCTTAGACCTGTTTGATTTTTTGTTTTTTTTTTGTTATTTTTAGTGTTGCACATTTTTTAGGGTGTTCTTATATCCTTGGTTAAATTATCTTTTTGGTCTCAGTGTATTGTCTGATGTCTGCAACCAGTATATTTTGTCCTAGTGAATGAATGTTTTGGTTTTTTATTTTTTATTTTTTTATTTTTTTTTTACTACGGTTAAGTCTGTTTGTTTAGCCACAGTGATCCTGTGGTAAAATTATTCGGAAGACTATTGGATACAGTCATCCAGAAGTATAGTTTTCCAATGGTAAAACTAAGCTTATACGAGTAGCACACTTTTTTTCGGTTTTTGCCCCCCCCCCCCCCCCGGGGAATCAGTTGAAACCAAACCCGTTCACAAAAGAGATTTAGCTAGTGTCCAGAACTGGGTATAGCCAAAATTCAAGTTTTATCGATTTGAACTTAGTTAAGGCGAAACCAATCAGAAATTTTCGTAGAATTTTCTGATTTACTAAGTCTCGAAGCTTATCCATATTGAAAAAGGCCGAAAAATAAACGAAGAGCGGAATAAAAAATAACTTAAATATACGGAGAAGCTACTGGAGCTCCTCAGAGCTCCAGTAGATCACGGTTGCGTGTTTACGGTTGGGGTTCTTACGAAGATTAACACGAATGTGAGCAATCCCCCTGAAAAATTCAATCCCTGGAAACTTTTCTCCCCGTGGAAAATCGCACCAGCTGGAAATTTGCCCCCCCCCCTAAAAATATATGCCTCCAATAACAGATACTATACGTAAACAGTTGTTAAATTTTGTAACTTAAAGACCTTTCCCCAGGGGCTGTGTAATAAGATACATGTGTAACAGATACATAAGATAATTATGGTATTAGTTAGTTTCAGTGTTTAATTCATCCTTTAAGAATGGTTAGATCTTATTACTAGCATGGGTTATTACCGAATGTCGGACCGGGCTGAATTTTAATATTAGTGTAAATATGCTTTAACCCAATTATAATGGGAATAACAAGCAGCTAAACTATGCGTCATCTTTCCCACGACGAAACGGATAACTGAAAGTTTTTTGAGAAGAAGCTGAACATAGGATTGTTTAATTTATTTGATTTGTTTTCTGGTGGTAGCATATCCAGAGGCATATTTGTTTCGTAGACGGAGACCAGAGATGGTTCATGAAAATTTTAAAATAATTCTAACTCAAAACCACCTAACATACTTGCATATACTATGTTCAAATAGATTCAAACTTTTTCTTTGAGGATTCTAAGTGCCAAAACCAATATGGGTTGGTTGTATTTGATGATGACATGTGTAAAATTGTAATTTTTAATGGATAATTCTTTTGTATTGCTTCTGTATATTTTTTATATAAGATTTGCGCTTATTACTTGCGTGCCTTGCGCTGTCCTTCGGATATTGCGTTGGTTTTTCACTGGCTTTCCTTGGTGTCACACTAGTGCTATCCAAACCTGTAGTATTTCTTTACCTTTTGATTCTTTTGGTATCAAGAAATGCTTCGTTTTTTAATTTTACTTTCCACCTCTTTTAACACAAATTTTTTTTTTCTTTTTGTAAAATTTTTACCCTCAGAAAGACAACTGTTTTTATGAAAAGCGCGGAAACATTATTTTCGCTCTCCTACAACATCATTTCCGTTTTGAGCACGATGGTATAAAGAGCATAGCTGAATAGAAAATTTCTAAAATTTCGTTTCACTCGTTTTCAGCTTTTGGTAGCAGTATTCTTGGAAAGGAGCCACTTATGTTTGAAAGCTGTTTAGTGGTTTTATTCGTTGTACCAGCACGTATTCCTGAAGAAAACCGATTTGATCTCACTGTAATGGTAATTACCTCTTTTTGGTACTAGTCGCAAAGGTGGTAAATATAGGTCATCCATGAGTATTTATGTAGTAATGCAAAGATGAATAGGAAATAAGTGTATTCTAGCATGGTCTCATCCAGCAGTAATGTTAATAATAATCCGACAGTACTATTGGCTCTCACTCCTGATTAAAAATATTATTGTCAAATTTACAATCTGCATTTGTTCTTGACAAAGTCAAGATATTCGAGAAAATTAGGCTATGTACTCAGCTTTGATGTTAATTGTTTTGTTTCTGAGACAACACTGAAAGCAAGATTACTCTTAGGATTTCGATTGGGTTTAGGTGATTCATTCTGAGCTATGATGTTCACTGATCCAGGAGGCAAAGCTAAAACTGGTGGCGCTGAAGCAGGGCCAAAGCCAGGATTTCAATTTGGGGAGAGGGTTCACAGAACTCTATTTTGTAGCCAATGCGTAAGGGGAGAGTTTGTATTTGTATGCTTTTTTAAGATTGGGGGAGGGGGCACATGCTTGGAGTACTTCTTCTCACTTTTACAGCTATGCCCTAGAGATAGGTTTGACAAATATCAAAGTGGTCTTCGTTTGAAAAATATATTAGGTAATTTTAGATTTGAAACTGACGGTAAATATTATCATGACTCTAATTAATCAGTTTTATTATTGTCAGTGGAAGTGTATTTATTGGTTCTATACAGGCTGTTTCTAGTTTACCAAATAGGACAACTCCAAAGATAGTGTGAGTTTAGAAACCATCATTCTGTTAAGACTGTTTTTGAAAGTATATGTATGATTTTTTTTTCCTTGTTTTTTTTGTCATTTGATAAAAATCAGTTTAACAACATTCCCGTTTTTATCAGAAAAAAAACAACGTCAATTTAGTGTTCTTACGTACTCAGATAATGTGTGTACGAAAAATATATAATGTGCATTCAGAAATATTTTTGTAAAACATTTATTAATTTCAGGTATTGAGCGTTATAATCAACCTTGTGGAAAACGCTCCAGAAAACAGGAGTAGGTTCATGAAACTAATAGCACCAGCAACGGAAGATCAATTTCTTTGCGGTATGTATTCTAGTGCCTTTAATATTTTCAAAAAACATAAAATTCTCAAAAATGCGGTATTACAAACTTTGAAAGACCAAACTACGTTCTCGATTGGAGAGATAATTTTATTTTGTTTGTTTAAATGGATGCTACTTTTTTGTCACTGACCGATAATGGCTTTCAAGATCATGATAAATTTTGGGTTTTAAGTATGGAGAATCAGGAATTGTGATTTCACAAATCGACTACCCTTTTTGTACACCAATTTGTAACAGTTATAAATTTAGGGTAAAAATGAGATCCCTGTTTGGAACCTTTTGGGATCAATCTTTGTTCTTAATTTATTTTTTACTACAGAGTCTTTTAGATTTCGAAATAATAATAGTAGTGATCACGATTTATGATAAAGTCAATGAAGATGAATTTCAATATCTTTCAAAATGACTTTCATAATGAAGATGTAAACGACTAATATAATGTCTTTGTCAGCTGGTCGTATATGCAGAAGTGTATTTACCTTATATGGGCCAGGAAAAGCCGCCCATGACATGGGCAAAAAAACAATGATTCAGCTTTTCTAGTTCAAAGACAGGAAATATTTTCCGTGTGTGTATACCAAATTCAAGTGTTATTCTTCTACGAAGCGCAATTTTTATTGATTTCCTCTTATTTTCTCTTCGTTCTTGAAGAAAAGTCGCTAAAAACCTTTTTTTTTATCCATTGTAAATTTATGGGAATGCAAGATTGATCCTTTTGTTCCGAGTCCAGTGCCATTATACTAACCATAGATTGGCGATTTGACAAGCTATTATTTTAGCAAACGTCTACATGAACGTTGCTACTTAGGCTATAGTGGTTGGTGAGGATATCCCCGGGCCATTGTTCTTGGGTGATGAAACAGTACTAAGACATACGCCATTTTAAAGACTTGTTTAAAGGTTACTTATTTCATTAACCGTGGTTAAAACAAAGTTAAAAGAAATCTATATGTCTACGTTTTTATTTTAATTTTACCGACATTATCCTTACACTCATTTTACTTTCGACTAAACTCTTTAAAAGGTTGAAGGGAACGTTTTGATTCATCTATAGAATCTTTGTGGTGCTGGCAAGTATTAATTCCTATGTGTGGTACTATGAAAGGCTCTTAAATTTTTCTGCTCTTGCTCTTCTTTTCCTCTTGTCTTGCTCTTTCTCTCCTTTTTCTATCTTTATGTGCTCTTCAATTGCTCTTCCATTTTCTTCAATCCCGAATTTGCTTTGGTGCAATCACTTGCTGCTGATGGAATTTTGTCTGCTATTTACACATTCCTTGTTTGCTAGTGTCTATTTTCGCTTTAACAACTGGAGGAGGGGATACGCCAGACATTTTTCTTCTCGTGGCTGAGGGTAGAAGAGATTGAGAGCCCCATGTAGTATTAAGGTCACAGAACCGAAATTCAACATGTTTTGTTTGATCTTTACGCAGCACTCCGACTCTTGTTGATTGAGAAGCATCACGAATTGCTAATTGCTGAAAACCATGCTGTGGGAGGTCCCAGGGACTTCTTGAAGTCTCTTCGGTAGCCAGCTTAAGTGCCCTGGAAGTGTAGATCCCTGGCCTGCACTGGTAATTAAAGAATGTCGAAAAATAATTTAAATTTGTTAGGAAAGAGAAGGGTTCTATATAAGAATTTTGTAGATGAAAGATAATATGAAAACAAAAGCAAATCATGAAAAATAGAGAGGGGATTAAACTATAATTAAAGGGACATGTTAAGAAGGCCATGTATAACATTGCTAATGATTTGTAAGATCCAATTAAGTATTGAATCAACATTTATAGAAATATGGTGGATACGAAACTTGAGATAAGCTATTGAATATAGATACAGATCATAATAAAAAAAATTTATGATTTTCAATAAATGGGAAGCACAGAATGACTTTAAGGAAATATTAAATTATACTCGTATATAAGAGAAGGGTAAAGAATGAGAGGAGTTATTATAGAGGAAGTAGCAAATTCTCTAGCAATATGGTATTTATTAGGGCAACAGATTCTGTAAATATATTTTTAGAAAAGACAGCATAGGGAAAGGACGGGTTGACTGGATTGTTCACGCCTAGATTAGTAATTAGTAAAGGAAATTTTAGTAATAGTAATTAGTAGGATTAGTAAAGGAAGCGTTTGAATTTATTGCAAGTGTTTTGCCAGTAGGTAAATATTTGATATGTAGTGACTCACTTTCAGTGCTGAATTATTTGATGTATGGTCATAGGCCAGCAAGAAAATCAGTGCTGCTTTTAGAAAAGATACTGCTAAAACTGATGACAGCCAAGTATGAGATTGTAGCGACATGGGTACCAGCACATGTTGGAATTAGGGGAAATAAGCAGGCAGATAAGCTGGCAAAATGGGGTACTAGGTATGGGGAGAAATTAGCTTGTCAGTATTCAGTGACTGATTTCTTATCTTATTATGATAAGTTGCTAAAGGAGAAGGAGAAATAGGTTTTAGGTCAAAGGTCTCAGAACCAGATCCTTGATGTGTATGATTACGGTACCCCACCTCCTGATCTATGTCACCCAGTCAGACACCTGGCTATCAGTATATTCAGGCTCAGAACAGGCCATGCTCAAATTAGGAGTGTATTATTTAAATGGAAGTCAGTAGATTCTCCATTATGTGAGGTCTGCGATGTAGAAATGGATATTAGGTATATTTTAATACATTGTAAAAAGTATGAGACACAGAGATTGCCAATGAAAAAAGCTTGCCTAAAGTATTTTGGTGCATTCACGCTCAGAAGTATCCTGGGCCATGCACTGGCACCACCATGGGCTAGGAAAAAATCTGTGGAAGTATTAGGCCGTTTTATTGTAGATACTAAGCTATACTTAGTGCTGTAATTTGTATTAATAATGCAGTAATGTGGAAATATTATTGCACGTTACTTTAATATTGTTCATGTAAATTAGTGATATGTATATATATGAGTATGTGTATATATTGCAATCCAAGCACATCAGTTTAAATTGCCATATCAGCCAGTTGTGTTTGAATTGTAAATATGGTGGCTCAAATGTAACACAATTGGACAGAGGTGAATATAGCTTGACATTGATTTAATGGTTTTTGCCTTGAGATTCTTCAACCCCCCCCCTAACCACAGTGACAAAATCTAGATGGCTTTTTAAATTATTTGACCCTCGTTCATGACAGAACAACAGCTGGACAGCTGAATTTTGACGTGGAATACCTTTCATCCCTAAAGGCTCTGATGAAATCGTGGAGACGTGCACAATGGGCAGCCTGCCCAGGAGTGCATCAATCCAACAACAAACAACAAGATTTAAGAAAAAAGGAAAAACAAATCCCGTCTTCTACTTTTCATTAAAACCAACTGCCAACTACTTCCACTAACAACCAATTGTAGCTTAAAGTCACCTGGGGAAAAGGGCAACTACTAAAACACTCTTCATCCCCTCTGCTACAATCAAAGCTTCACTCTTTACTCCCTCATATTAAAATCTTGTTCTATTTAAATCTCCTCTTGGGAACTCGCCCGATCCATTCGAAGACATCGATGTTTTCGTTTGGCCCCTACTAGCTTCCAAAAAAGAAACATCTTTGGTACTTTGGTAGCCTATCATTCACAGCGAGTGTCTTAGAAAGCTTCATCTTTTTCTTCTTATAGACCTAGACAGCAACACCGACCCACATTTTCCGAATAGCTGTTTGTCTAACTGTAGGGCAAGATCCATCAAAAGAGTCCCCAATAAATAGCATTAAAACGCAGCACTGCTTGACACCTTATTCCTCACCAAACTCGCTACTAGCCTTGCCTCCTAGCTTAACTACGGCAAAATTAGTTTCATAAATAGCAGAATTCACGTAAACTTTCTGACATACCATATGTGAATCTATCAGCTGAATAGAATTCATGCTTATTATCATAAGTTGATGACTAAAAGGGTCTACTAACTTAGACACATCTGAATTAAGAAAGTTTACGTGAATTCTGCTATTTATGAAAATAATATTGCCGTAGTTAAGCTAGGAGGCAAGGCTAGTAGCGAGTTTGGTGAGGAATAAGGTGTCAAGCAGTGCTGCGTTTTAATGCTATTTATTGGGGACTCTTTTGATGGATCTTGCCCTACAGTTAGACAAACAGCTATTCGGAAAATGTGGGTCGGTGTTGCTGTCTAGGTCTATAAGAAGAAAAAGATGAAGCTTTCTAAGACACTCGCTGTGAATGATAGGCTACCAAAGTACCAAAGATGTTTCTTTTTTGGAAGCTAGTAGGGGCCAAACAAAAACATCGATGTCTTCGAATGGATCGGGCGAGTTCCCAAGAGGAGATTTAAATAGAACAAGATTTTAATATGAGGGAGTAAAGAGTGAAGCTTTGATTGTAGCAGAGGGGATGAAGAGTGTTTTAGTAGTTATCTTTTTCCCCAGGTGACTTTAAGCTACAATTGGTTGTTAGTGGAAGTAGTTGGCAGTTGGTTTTAATGAAAAGTAGAAGACGGGATTTGTTTTCCCTTTTTTCTTCGATCTTGTTGTTTGTTGTTGGATTGATGCACTCCTGGGCAGGCTGCCCATTGTGCACGTCTCCACGATTTCATCAGAGCCTTTAGGGATGAAAGGTGTTCCACGTCAAAATTCAGCTGTCCAGCTGTTGTTCTGTCATGACCGAGGGTCAAATAACTTAAATAGCCATCTGGATTTTGTCACTGTGGTTAGGGGGGGGGGGTTGAAGAAACTCAAGGCAAAAACCATTAAATCAATGTCAAGCTATATTCACCTCTGTCCAATTGTGTTACATTTGAGCCTCCATATTTACAATTCAAACACAACTGGCTGATATGGCAATTTAAACTGATGTGCTTGGATTGCAATATATACACATACTCATACATATACATATCACTAATTTACATGTACAATATTAAAGTAACGTGCAATAATATTTGCACATTACTGTATTATTAATACAAATTACAGCACTAAGTGTAGCTTAGTATCTACAATAAAACGGCCTAATACTTTCACAGATTTTTTCCTAGCCCATGGTAGTGCCTGTGCATGGCCCAGGATACTTCTGAGCGTGAATGCACCAAAATACTTTAGGCCAGCTTTTTTCATTTGCAATCTCTGTGTCTCATACTTTTTACAATGTATTAAAATATACTTAATATCCTTTTCTACATCGCAGACCTCACATAATGGAGAGTCTACTGACTTCCATTTAAATAATACACTCCTAATTTGAGCATGGCCTGTTCTGAGCCTGAATATACTGATAGCCAGGTGTCTGACTGGGTGACATAGATCAGGAGGTGGGGTACCGTGATCATACAAATCAAGGATCTGGTTCTGAGACCTTTGACCAAAAGCCTCTTTCTCCTTCTCCTTTAGCAACTTATCATAATAACATAAAAAATCATTCACTGAATACTGATATACTAAATTCTCCCCATACCTAGCACCCTATTTTGTCAGCTTATCTGCCTGCTTATTTCCCCTAATTCCAACATGTGCTGGTACCCATGTTGCAACAATATCATACTTGGCTGTCATCAGTTTTAGCAGTATCTTTTCTAAAAGCAGCACTGATTTTCTTGCTGGCCTATGACCATACATCAAATAATTCAGCACTGAAAGTGAGTCACTACATATCAAATATTGACCTACTGGCAGAACACTTGCAATAAATTCAAACGCTTTCAATAGTGCATACAACTGAAGTGAAAAGATTGACAACTTCTCTGTTACTTTAAAAGACAGTGCATGACTAAGCCCAAGGACCACAACCGCAGCCTCACCCCCAGTGGTAAAGCATGATCCATCAGTGAATACCATTCTATGTCTAGTCTGTGTCGACTGGTTTACCCATTCCTGCCATTTCTGGTGGTTCCTCTGGGCTACCCCTTGAGAATGGGGGTAGTGCTATATTTTACTTTATGCCTGTACTAGAAGCTGAACCTACCATCAATAACATCAGGAGTTAGGGTAGGAGCAGGTGTTTCAGAGATGTGTTTCACCATTCGACAGTATGGTGGAGTTGATTTTGGTTGGAATCTTTGGTTCTGATCATATGTTTCATTAAGTTCTTTGTAGATAATGTCATTTGGGATCAACATCTTCCGTGTAAAATATTGTGCTTCTAATTTCTTCATTCTAGTTTCTAATGTTGTCAGTCCTAGTTCACAGTATATTGCAGGTAGGAGGGTTGATTTTAGGCATCCAAGAATTTTCCTCAGTATACAATGCAGGGCTGCATCCAGTTTTTTTCAGAAGTTGGGCAGGTGTTTCTCGGTATAGGAGGCAGCCATAATCCAGCTTGCTTATTACAACTGCTCTCACAAGCTGGGTGGTAACAGAGAAAGGGGATCCTCTCTTAGATAAACAAATAGTATTGACAAAGTTGGCTCTGCTCTTGAGGTTTCCAATTAAATAATTCATATGGTGAGTCCATGGGAGTGAAGTGTCAAAAGTCACCCCAAGGTAGCAGAACTTTTCAACTGCTGAGACAGTGGTGCCATTGATTGAGAGCCTTGGCGTTGAATGAATCTTTGTCCTTGTGAAGAGGAGCACTGCTGACTTAGCAGGAGAGAATTCTATGTTGTTGATAGTTGTCCATAAACTAAGGTAATGAAGACCCTTCTGGACAGCAACTTGCAGGATATGCTTATCTCTTAATGTTGCAACAATTGCAATATCATCAGCATACAAATACAGATTGCATCCCTGAATATTTTCAAAACTAATATCACTGCAGTAAATAAGGAATAGGAGTGGGCTTAGTACCCCCCTTGAGGTACTCTCACATCTGCCTTAGTTCTTGATGGAGATTTGCTCTCCCCCATATGGATCTCCAGTTCCCGGCTTCTCAAGTAATCTTCTATCCACATCCTCAGTTCTAGGCAGATTTGGAAAGACCGTAACTTTCCCATCAGGTTATCCACACTAACCCTATCAAAAGCAGCCCTCATATCCAAGAAGGCTGCTAGTGTCTCCTTGCCCTGCTTGAAACCAGATTTTATCTGGTGTTCTAGCCTTTAGAAGTGCATCTGTGGATCCTCTATTAGGGAGAAACCCAAATTGTTCATGCTGGAGTGAATTTGGTAGTTCTGGGAGGATTCTTAACTTAACAAGGTATTCCATAAGTTTGCAAAGGCATGATGTGAGGGCTATTGGTCTGTAGGAGGATGGAAGTTTTGGATCCTTTCCTGTCTTCAATATAGGAATTACTGTGGCCTTCTTCCACTGCTTTGGGACTATTGATGTTGCTGCAGACTTGATGAACAAAGCTGTAATGATCTCTACTGTTTTGGGGCTAAGGTTCCTTAACATTTGGTTGTGTATCAAGTCAGGTCCCATTGCCTCTGATTTGAGTCTCTTAGTTTGCTGAATAACTTCTGATGCAGTAAAAGGCTCAAAAGGTATGTTGTATTTGGTAGAGTGGGTCTTGTGGTGATGTCTTGCACTTTCAGGTGCTTGTTAAGTGAAATGGTCCAGAAGAACATTGAATTGTTCTTGGGTTGAGGTAACTGGGATACCATTTCTCAGGAGGACTGGGGGTTCCTTCCTTGTTTTCTTTTCCCCACAAATGCTTGGAAATTTCGCCACATATCTCTAATGTAAGTTGACTTTTTGAACTTTGTCTCAATTAGAGAGGTCCAGCTTGCAGTTATTTCTTGGATTATGGTCTGGCGGAATTTTGCTAACTTTTTATTCAGTTTAATACGGTTTTCGGTGCTAGGGTTCCGCTTGACCTTGCTCTCAGCTTGTTTCTTCTCAGTGTGGGCTTTTTGGCATGTTGAACTACATCCAGGGATTGAGTTGAGCTTTTTCCCTTAAATTTCTTAAAGGCAAATACCTTCTGACCTGCACTGATTAGGGTGTTGGTGATTGTGTCTGTCAGTTCATCTGTAGTCATGGCAGCTGTATCTTGGATTTTGTTAAGCTGCTGGTCAACTTCATATCTCCAGGCTGGCCACATCTCTTCTTTAAAACTCCATAGTTTCAATTCTTGTACTTGGTATGCGTTCCTATGCTCCTGAAGCATGTGAATGGTGGTTAACATTGGGTATTGATCTGATGAGAAAATGTCTGGGATTCTAATGCTGAAGTCAGTTGATAGGTTTGGGGAAGCCAAGGTGAAGTCAATTTTAGATGTTCTTCCAGTTGTTTTATTAAATCTTGTACCAAGATCCAGGGGGGTGAGTAAGCATGTCAAGAATACCGGATCAATGATAATGTTGGTCAGTTCATTTGACTTGTGATTCTGAGGTGATACTGTATCCCAGATGGGATTGTGGTGATCCTATTTCATTTCTTCTTGGTACACTAGGCTGCACAGTATGGGCAAGACAATCTTTAACCAAGGTTATGAGCCCACCCCCAGTTCCCTGGTCCCTGTCCCACCTTTCTGCAGTATATCCTCGAAACTTTGGTTTAGATTTTTCTGCAGTAAGGAATGTTTCTTGTAGCAAGACTAAATCTGGTGGTAGCCTGAGGATGAGATTACGGAGCTCAATTACCTTTGTCCTTCCCAAACCCTGTGTATTTAGCTGTAGGACTTTCATATTGCATGGGTGTTTTTTCCTCTTTTCTTTTGATCATTGTTTTTCAACATCTTCTCTTTTCCTTTACCTTTGTTTCCTAGTTTTGCCCTCTTACAGGCATTTCCTACTCCTTCTTTATCGTCTGATGTACTCATGACAATGTCTGAGGGGTCTTCATCAGAACTGAGCTCATCAGCCATGTCCCTAATGAGTTCTTTGTTTGTTTCATCTGTATCTTTTTGTTGTAGGAGGATTGAGCAGTGGGAGGTTACCAGCTTTGTTAACTTCTCAACAGATTTTCTCAACTTAATGATCCCTTCTTCATGGTTACATATTAGAGGTGGGAATGTATTGTAGGGTATTTTTGGGTTTGCCAACCCAGTAGGTCTTGTGGCTTCGGTTGTTTGGCCACTTGTGACCTGGCTAAAGCTCCTTCCATTAATTACTGATGCTCTTAATTTATTGACCCTCTCTTTGTAGAGCTTGCAGTCTCTGCTATTGGCTGTATGAGCCTCATTACAGTTGCTGCATTTTTTTTTTTTTTGGGGGGGGGGGGGTTGATTCATCTTTTGAGGGGCATGTTCTGGAATTGCCGGCTTCTGCACAAATCAAGCGTCTCTCTTTTCCCCAGCAGTTTACTGCTATATGGCCAAATTTCAAACATTTGTAGCATTGCCCTGGGTTTGGTACATATTCATAAACATATATCTGGACACCCCATACAGCAATTCTTGCTGGGAATGGTACATCAGTATTGAAGTTGATTAAGATCATATATGACTCTTGTCTTTTACCCCTCTCTTATATATCCTCTTCATTTGCAATTTTGGCATTTTTTATGTTTGATTGAGCCTTTACTTCTTTTAAGACCTCCTCTTTTAGCCCAGTTGCCCGGGGAAGGAAAATTTTCCCTTCCATAATTTTCCAAGAACTCTCTTTGAAGACTACTTCAGTATTATTAACTTTTAGTCCTCTAAGCAGCATAATCTTAGAAGCAATTTCCTTGTTCTTGCCCAGTACTTCCACAACACCACGAAGTGTTACATTAGGGCGAACCACCCCAAAATCTCTGCATACATTTTGTGACAGTAGCTTTCCTATGTATCCTATGCATGCCCTGGGTAAAGGTCCATTGTCTTTATTGTCAGCAGTCTTTCCCCACACCAGGACACTGGGAATCCGACCACCAGTCCCAGCCCCAGGGGCCCCATCACACTGTAATGGGTGAGCAGGAGGCTCACCCATGTCAATAGAGAAATTGTCAATAGCCTATACAGGAAACGGTATAAAAGCAAATAAATAAGCAATACAAAGCAAGCATTAAAACAATAAATAGCGATAAAAAAAGCATTAAAGCACTACCCAATGAGAAGCAAGCCAAGCAAAAGCACGTATTCAAAAGCCAGCAAAATTCTAGTTCATTATACCTATTATACACCAATATGAAGCTCCTTAGGAGTACAATCACGGAAACCTATTTTTTCCTTGGTTTTCTTTGATATTGATCCAAAATTTGCGAAACATTAAATATGTAATCCAGAGGAGCCTTTCAAGAGATTGTCTTCTTCTTCCCTCCGATCCTACCTTCTTTTCTTAGATTCCGGTATTGAGTAGCTTATGCTGGTGCGAGTTTATATTGGTATTGTGCAACAAATCCCATTAGTATAAGTTTACGTATTTCGAGTCTTGTTTATTGATTCTTTTTTTTTAATAGACCCAGTTAGTGCATGTCAAGCGTTGGTTCGGCTATTTTTCGAATGTGAGATGAGTGCAAAACAAGAAGAACGGAAAACTGATGATATTTTAGATGGGAAAGTGCTTATAACACGGGAAGATTCCCAGAACACACTAGATCCAGAGGAAATGGTGAAACAGCGTAAGATTTCTATTTACTTTTATTCTATTAATTTAATTTCTAGTTTAGCTGCAAAAGGCGAGGGAGGTGGGGGGGGGGAGTAATTGTTTTTGAAATGCTGTGAAAACCTGAAATTTGGGCTTGAAAAGATTTTTTTTAAGTTTTATTCTACTCATGAGTTCTTTGCTTACTTATCCACAGGGAAGGACAGTGATATTTTCCCGTCTATTTATTATAGTATTTATTAAGTTGAAGCCTAATTGACCATAAAAGGAATACCCTCTTGAGAATTTCTATTAAATTGGAATTCATGCTCCCAAAAAAAATTATATCTACTCGCAGAGAATCTTTCCAAGATCTTTCCGGCAAAATATACCCCGATTTGGTAAATATAACCACAACTAGACCGGAAACTCTCCACTATTTGACAACATATTGCCTCTCTTGTCTGAGAGGCAATGCGCATCCTTGTTCGAACAAGGCGCATCCTTAGAGCAAGAATGGACACCACTACACATCGCGCATTTCTCTGACTTATCGCAACTTGTAGAAATGTGATTAAGACTCTGACACCTGAAGCATCGGCGATGTACTGGGTTGTACCCAAGAACACGATAGAATTCATAGTCGACAGGCAGGCCGGCTTTCAATGCCTTCTCGAGATCTTTTTTCCTCTTGAAAGCAAGTTTGATTGTGGTGTACTCACCGATCCGATTTGCGGCAGCAATGCTGGGGTTACAGTCAGCAATAACTTGGGTGTCTAGATCGGCACGGTAATTTCGGATAAACCCAAGGTATACATTTGGAATAATCTTTGCCTTAGTGCTAGACTTGAGTAATACGGCTGCTTCATCATACAATTGCTGGGTAGCTTCAGCGATACGTAGGTGCACTCTCAGTTTGTCTCGGGAAGGGACAGCTTGACGAATAGCTGCTTTCTTAGCAAAGGTGCCCAGAGTGATTTTCCGGTTCAGTGAGCTGTTACATCCTGGTGGTAAGTTTCCAAGAACTACGACACATTCGCTCGCGAATCAGATGGTGGGAAATCACAGGATTCCATATTCTCATCTACACCAGCCAGCAAGCGCTTAATCATACGTATATCCTCTGCAATGGTAGAATACGTGGTAGCGGGGACTAGAGGAACTTCTGCCGGCTGAATGATGACATAGACTGGAATTTGCTCACTGCGCTTATAGCAAACTTTGAATTCTTGAGTATTTTGTCAATAGCGACATCAGCGGCGCGGCTTTTAACATTGGAATGAGCGGGAGCACAATTTTCATAGGGACACTGCTTGGTGGCTCTCAACACTGATAGATCAAAGAATGCTGCAGCTTGACGCTTGAGAGTCCCACCGTCAATCCCTTTTTGGAAATTGGATTGGAAGAAATTCAGCACTTGGCAGTGTATAGCATTTTGCAATACTGACAATTTCGAATCTTGAATAGTCAAAAGTCCTTCAAATCTTTTTTCAGCAGCTTAAATTTATGTTAGGACATCGATTTCAACTTCTGAAGCTGCTAGATTCATCGCTAACATTAGAAACGAGATATTATATTTTGCGAGGAATTTGAGCATTTAAAAATATCTCAATATTTTGATTCCAATAGTCAGTATCAGCAAAACCTTAAGGAAAAAAATTCTATCGTTTATGAATGACGTATGCAGAAATAAAAATTTCGGGTAAAATATTGATATTTGTAGCAGTTTATAATTATATTTTTATATTTTCAAATTCTGTTTATAAATGACATTGCAAGTATGGCGTTTCTTTCAGGTTCCATTTTTTTTGTTTTTATCGATTGTTTTTGATATGATGTAAACTGAAGTTTGTTTACGAGTTTTACTATTTCAATAGTAGAATAAAATTAATTTTGTTCTTTTAATAATAGACTGCATTGCACTTGCTAGAGAAGAAGAGGAATTTAGAAATAAAGAAGTAAAGTCAAATTTTGTATATCCAATCAGTAAAGAAATGGATGCTGGTACATTGTTAGAACATGCAATTAAGTTCACTGTAACTGGCATCCCCTCTTATAGTTTTAATTAGCATACGCTCTTGTGGTTAGAATTCACACCACCATTTATAGATGTCCCCAGTGAGAAAATCAAAGGATAAAAAGAAATACCACTAAGATACTTCTACGTAAGAAAAGGTGCCTTAGTTATGCTCAAAGACGTATTGTCAAACGTATTGTCAGATCTTAGATCCATATTTAGCGTATGAACTCTACTATGAAAATATTTCCTGGGATATTAAATATTTTGTATCCCATTTTACTATGAAAATATAAAGTACATATTTAAATTACATATTAGTAAGAAAATATTTCCCCAAAATCAACTGAATGTGCATTGTCAGTTTAGTATACATATGCTGATATTTATTCCATAAAAATCTTAACTAATTTTTGATTTCTTAAAGTTATAAAAGTGAAAACATTTAAAAGGATTTTTTTAGTAAAGTGCAAATTATATTCTGGCTTTTAGAAAGCATAGGGTTTTTGAGCCCTACTCATGTTAATTTCTGGTCGTTTTGAGACTCGGCTATTTATTATAATTTCTGTTCGTTTTGAGTTTTATTTATCTATTGATGCTGATTTGTGGTAGTTGTATGCTTGGTAGATTATTTGATTCTTTTTTTTTATTCATTAAATCTGCAACCTATGAAGGCATGAAGGTAAAATTTTCAGAGAATATTTCTGTTGTACGGATGACAACCTACCATCCGAATGCAGGTTGTCAAAAGGGCATATCAACAATATCTTAGGAACAGTTTCGTGTGTGAAATTAAAACATACAACGCTTGTTGTGGGGGATGTTGCAATAACCAAAAGACAATATTTGCATCATAATACTACTGGTTCTGCTTCTACAACTACTACTACTGCTACTATTATTGTTGTTGCTACTACTGCTACTACTACTAAAGCTAAGACTACTGTTATTAACTGTACTCCTACTGCTACTGCTATAACTACTGGTGCTACTGCTAATACTAATAAACCTAAGGGTTTATTAACCCTTAGGCGAAAATTTTAGACCATATTGTAACTGTCTTGAAATAATCCGAAACACACTATGCCCATACAGGTTGTCAAGAGGACGTATCAGCAATGCTTCAAGACCGGTTGATAGTATTAAGTTGAAAATTGTATCGTGTGTTGAAGGGGATGTTGAAAAAAGGGTGATTTGTGCATACTGCTACTAATGCTACTATGACTGCTACTATAACTATTGCTATGCATAATTACTGAACCTTCCAACAATGCTGAAAAAAATGATGTCTCAAAACTTTGCTTGGATGTTTGTTGTAGGAAATGATGGGCGTGGGGGGGGGGCTCTTAAATCACTTTGACTCTTAAAAAGGGCACTATAACTTCCGATTTAAAATCAAATGAGACACATCTGAACTTAATACGGCCACCCATTCCATAAGAACCTTATATGCCTCCAAGGCATAACTTCAAGCCCTTGCCCCAGGGCTCTGGGAGTTGTGTTGAACCTGGAGGCATTGTTATATGTTCTTTGGACTATTTTAAACATAATTGCCATCGCCCAATTTCAATCGGATACATTTGGTGAAATGAAGGGTAGTTGGGGGGGGGGGGGGCGGCTGCTTGACCTAGACCACTATTGGCTCTTAGAAGGGAACTAGAACTTCCAATTTCAACAAATTGAGTCACCTCTAAAGTTTTTACAGCGATCCCTTTCGTAAGAACCTTAAATGCCCCAGGTGCATAATCTACAACCCTCGCCCTCAGGCTCTGGTGGTTTCTATCAACCTCAAAAGCCTTGTTTTATGATTTTTGGACTATTTTGAATAAAAAAGGACTGTCTCAAAAATATTTATTGAATACATCTCGGAAAAAATTACATGTTTGTGTGTGTGTGTGGGGGGGGGGGGGGGGTAGCTGCGCTTTTATCACTTTCACTCTTAAAATGGGCACTAGAACTTCTGATTACCAATCGAACGAGTCCCGTCCAAAGCATATATGACAACCCTTTCTATAAGAACTGTATATGTCCCCTGTGCATAACCTACAACCCTTTCCCTGAGAGATGTAGGGGGTGGGGGGAGTGAAGTTGTCCTCCTCACAGACATAATTTTTGAAACCTTCAACTACGATGAACAAAATTGTTATCTAGAAATTTTCATTGGAGGTGTTAAGGGAAATGATGAGCATGGAGGGGGAGGGGCTGGTTGCTCTCAAATCCCTTTGTTTCTTAAAAAGGGCAGTATAACTTCCAATTTCAAATCAAATAAGACCCATCTGAATTTTATACGACCGCCCATTCCATAAAAAACTTATATGCCCACATGGTATAACTTACAACCCTATTCCAAGGGCGCTGGGGGGTTGTTTTATCCCCTAGAGACATTATTATATGTTCTTTGAACTATTTTTAACATCATCGCTATCCTATAAATTCAATCAGATGTGTTCGGTGAAAAGACGGGTTGTCGGGTGGGGGGAGGGGGCTAAATGCCCTCCGTCACTTTTGATCCTTAAAAAGGAACCAGAATTTCCAATTTCCAACCTAATGAGGCTCTTCTAAAGTTAAACAACCATCCCTTCCCTAAAAACCTCAAATGCCTCGCGGCATAACTTAGTACCCACGCCCCTAGACTCTGGGGGTTTGTATCAACCACAAAAGCCTTGTTATATGATCTCTGGACTATTTTGAATAAAATAACTGTCTCAAATTTTTTTATCCGATGTATTTCGGGAAAAAATGACGTTTATTATTTTTTTTTTTTTGGGGGGGGGGGTAAATGCGTTCTCATCACTGACTCTTAAAAAGGGTACTTGAATTTCAGATTACCAATCCAATGAGTCCCCTCCGAAGTACATACAGCCACCCTTTCTATAAAAACCTTATATAATCCCGGGTTATAACTTACAACCCTTGCCCTGAGAGTCGTTGAGGCCGGGGTGTCTTCCTGAAAGACATAATTTCCGGACTCATCAATTATAATGAACAAAATTTCCATCTCCAAATTTTCATTGGATGTCTTTGTGGAAATGATGAGCTTGGGGGGAGTTGGTTACTCACAGATCACTTTGACTCTTAAAAGGGTACTTTAACTTACAATTTAAAATCAAATGAGCCCTATCTGAAGTTTATGCGACCACCCATTCCATAAAATTCTTATAATACCCCAGGCCATGACTTACAACCCAGGGCACTGGGGGGTTGCGTCAACCCTAGAGACATTGTTTTATTTCTTTGGACGATTTTGAGAAAAATTGCTATCTCAAATTTTTAATCAGATTCGTTTTGTGAAGAGGGATTGTCGGAAGGGTCCCCTCCTCTAAAGTTTATACAACCATCTCTTCCATAAAAATCTTAAAAACACCCTGGGCATAACTTACAACCATTGCCCTTAGGCTCTGGGGTTTGTTTCAACCTCAAAAGCCTTGTTATATGATATTTAGACTGTTTTGAATAAAATAGCTATCTCGAAATTTCTATTAGATGCATTTTGGGACAATACGACGTGTGTGGGGGGGGGGGGGTGTAGCTGCCCTCCAATCACTTTGAATTTTAAAAAGAACACTAGAACCTCTGATTAACAATCCAATGCACCCCCCCCCCAAAGTTATATGACCACATTTTCTATAAAAACCTTATATACCCCCAGGGCATAACTTAAAACCCTTGCCCTGAGGACTGGGGGGATGTGTTATTTGATTGGAAGTGTTTGGGAAAATGGTGAGCGTTGGAGGGGGGTTAGTTGCTCTCCACTCACTTTCGACTATTGAAAAGAGCACTAGCCCTTTCAATTTCCCATCGAATGAGCCCTTTTGAAATTCTTCGGAAACGCTTTCTATTAAAACCTTATATGCCCCAAGAGCATAATTTACAATCCTTGTCCTGAGAGCTGTCGGAGGAAGATGCCATCCCCAAAGACATAGTTTCCAGGCCTTTCAACTACGTTGAACAAAATGCCTATATCAAAATATTGATCGCAAGTATTTGGAGAAATGATGGTCGTGGGGGAGGGGGGCATCCCCCCTCTGATCAGCTTCGACTATTAATAAGGGCACTAGCCCTCTCAATTTCCAATTATATGAGCCCTTTTTGAAGTTTCTACGACAACACTTTCTATAAAAACCTTATATGCCCCCAAGGCATAAATTACATCCTTTGCCATTGAGGACTGTGGGGGGGGGGGGGGGTTCATCCTCAAAGACACAATTTCTGGACTTTTCAACCACGTTTAACAAATTAACGATCTCAAAAATTTTATTGGATGTGTTCGGGGAAATGGTGGGCGTGGGAGGGGATTAGTTGCTCTCCAATTGCTTTCGACTATTGAAAAGGGCACTATCCCTTTCGAATCTCTTTGGAGTTTCTTCGACAACGCTTTCTATGAAGAACCTTATATGCCCCAAGGGCATAACTTACAACCTTTGTCCTGAGGGCTGTGAGGAGCATGTCATCCTCAAAGACATAATTTTTAGAACTTTCAACTACGTTAAACAAAATGCCTATATCAAAATGTTGATCGGAAGTGTTTGGGGAAATGGTGGGCGCGGGGGGAGGGGCATTCGCCCTCTGATCACCTTTGACTATTAATAAGGGCACTAGCCCTCTCAATTTCCAATTGTATGAGCTCTTTTTGAAGTTTCTACGACAACACTTTTTATAAAAACCTTATATGGCCCCAGGGCATAAATTACAACCTTTGCCCTTGAGGACTGTGGGGGGGGGGGTCCATCCTCAAAGACATAATTTCTGGACCTTTCAAGTAGCCTACTTTTAATAAAATGGCTATCCCAAATTTTTATTGGATGTGTTCGGGGAAATGGTGGGCATTTGAGAGGTGGGGAGGGAGGTTAGTTGCTCTCCAATCACTTTCGACTTTTGAAAAGGACACTAGCCCTTTCAATTTGTAATCGAGTTAACCCTTTTGAAGTTTCTACGACAACGCTTTCCATAAAAGACCTTATATGCCCCAAAGGCATAACTTACAACCCTTGCCCTGAGGGTTGTGGGGGGATGTCATCCTCAAAAACAATATCCGGGCCTTTCAATTGCGTTAAACAAAATGTCTGTATCAAAATGTTGATCGGTGTTTGGGGAAATGATGGGCATGGGGAGGTGGGGGGAAGCATTCGCCCTTCGATCACCTGCGATTATTAATAAGCGCACTAGCCCTCTCAATTTCCAATCCAATAAGCACTTTTGAAGTTTCTACGACAACACTTTCTATAAAAAAAACTTATATGCCCCCAGGCCATAAATTACAACCTTTGCCCTTGAGGACTCTGGGGGGGGCATCCTCAAAGACATAATTTTCAAACCTTTCAACTACGTTTGACTAAATGGATATCTCAGAATTTCGGTTGGATGTGTTTGGGGAAATGGTGGGTGTGGGAGGGGGGTTAGTTGCTCTTCAATCATATATGATAATTAAAAAGGGCACTAGCCCTCTCAATTCCCAATCGAATGAGCCCTTTTTGAAGTTTCTACGGTAACACCTTCTATAAAAACCTTATATGCTCCCAGGGCATAATTTACAATCATTACCCTGAGGGCTGTGGGGGGTTGTCATCCTCAAAGACATAATTTCCGGATCTGTCAACTATGTTGAACAAAATTTCTATCTCGAAATGTCGATTAATTATGTTTGGGGAAATGGTGGGGGTGAGAGGGGCGTTAGTTGCCCTCTAATCAATTTTGACCATTAAAAAGGGCACTAGACCTTTCAATTTCCAATCCAATGAGCCCTTTTTGAAGTTTTTGTGATTTCGATACGAAATGTATGTCTAAACAAAAAATAATTAATACTTTGTGCCAATATCGTTCTTTACTTAGGCAGCGATATATTTACTTAGGCGCTTTAAGAATCATAATTTGTTGTGATCTAAAATTTAAAAGGAAAATTTAGCTTCCAGTATAAACAATGGTGGACTCAGAGGTTGGTTTTAGAGACTCGTTTTTTTTAGTATTAAAATTCAAACTAAATTTTTAATTTTGTCCCAATTCTTTAATAATGACTCCTGAAACACTTTTAATTATAACAATAAGACGTTTTTTTAAAAGTACTAAAAAATTTAGTGTAAAGAGCGAGGTGTTGAGGAGGGGGCAATCCCCTTTATATACCTAATAATATCTGTTCTTTTTAAGTTTTAATATTACTCCTTACTTTGGGTTGAAAAAACTTCTTTTTTTAATTTAATTTCAAATATAAGGTTAATTGATAATAACTCGTATCTTTAATAATGATGCCAAAATTTGATTTTATCATCACCTACCACTGTAATAATTTTGTCGGTAGCCGTTCTTTCTTTTGAGGACAACGTGTATGCTGCGTATTTGAGAATTTTACTGGGAGTTTTCTGTCTGAATCTCTACAGGACTCAAATATTCTGAGATAGAGTCACAGCAAGGGCTTGACCAGAATTTTTTGTTGGGGGGGGGGGTAAAAATCTTTACAAAATGCATACAAAATTAGTTTAAATGTATTTGTGCTACTTCTTTACGGGTCGGACAAAAATTTTTGAAGGATTTCAAACCCAGTATCCTCCCTAGATAATTGAGTCACAGTAGTTATTAGCCGAATTGTATCGATCAGAGGAGGCCTGTGATATGCCCTGGAGACTTCTTTGGTATTTTTTTGTTTTCAGATCAGAAGCTTTGATTCCGTTTTATGTGCAACCTATTAACTTAAAACATCAGAATTGTTCTTTTGCATTGAATATGTCATGATTTTGGATGGCTAAATTTAAGATTGACTGTTTACATTGCATGTTTTTTTCCTTTTTTTTTAGTTTTGCACAAAGCTGGTCGGCATATGGAGGACACGATGGTTGCAGCTTATATAGCGCTTATACTCGGATACCTGATGATAAATTCAATTGTAAGTATTCTTCAACTCAAGTTTATGTGTAGACTTGATAGTGCTAGTAGGCTTCTAGTTTTATTGTTTTAGTTACCAATCATATAGTAAAAAATAAACTCCGAATGGATTCCTGATTAGCAAAAAATTGCTGATTGACTAAGACATTTCAACCTGTCATCAGATTGATCAGCTTTTTTCATTTCTATACTTATGCCTGTTTAGGAGTTAGTCAGCTCAGTGCTTCCAAAAGAAGCTATAACACGCTTAAATTGCGTCGAACTATCTAAAAATTGCCATATCTCAAAATTTCTTAAGGAAAATGTGGACCTCTAACATCTGTTTATTTTGCCAGCTTGTGTCTACTCAAAGAGCATTCTTTTCACTAAAGAGCGTCACTTGAACTTTTGCTAGGAGAAATAAATGAAAGGCTCAAAGGAGGGATTTTGGGTCTTCTCACAATGAGCTGTTAATTCGATTCTGCATTTATGCATATATTTCTTACCTTTTCGGTATATTACAAATAACAGAGTTATTTCGCTTTTTGCTAAAAATTTTCTCGGCGTTGCCGTGTACAATTTGAATGTGGCCACGTTCACTTATATAATATGATACTAAAGTTGGTACGCATCAAGCTGATACTTAAGCTGGTCCTATATAATACGATACTCTCGCTTTGGATGCACATTCCTCCAAAGCAGGAGGAATGTACATATTTTCAAATTACAAGCAGTTTAAGGTGATCAAATATAATTGTAAAATTTTAATGAATAAACTTAAATAATTATTATTAGTTCTTAATATACCTTACTCTCTAATAAAGCCTATGTACGTAAATTCATGCATATATTAGTACCCAATATCATAGTATACTGTATTTAGCCACTAATGACCCCACAGGTAATTAGTGGTCAAATACAGCCACTATTTAACCTTCGAAAAGGGAAACACCTCCAAAGGTCAAGTGATCTTGCCGAAAATAGCGCAATGAGATTCACATGTTTGAGAACCCAGATTTTCAAGCTCCTGCCTCGTTCATTTTTCTTTAATAGGGGAGGGGTGATCTAACCGAACCAATGGTCCTAGAAGATCGGGAGGGAGCCATTTCGGATCGAAATTAAAATCTCTAGTGATCTTTTTAAGGGACCGGAAAATTGGAGGGCAACTAGAACCCCTCCAACGCCGCTTTTTCCCGAAGAAATTTGATCAAAGCTTTGATATAGCCATTGGGTTCAACATAGTTGAAAGGTCCCATAGCTGTGCCTCTGGGGATGATTTGTGTCCCCCACATCCTCCGGAATAATTTGCGTATTGTTTAGATATAACATTTCTTATTGGGAAATATACGGAAATTTTTCGGTGGGGGAGGAGATTCTCCACGGGGAGAAATTTTCTTGGGAAGGAAAGTTTTCAGTGGAGATTTTCCAGGGTAAATTTTACATCGGGAGGGGGGGATTTCCTAAAAGGGTTTTTAAAACGGAAAAAAAAAAAAAATCTGTTTAACGGAAGGTATGGAGCAACATCAAAACTTAATATGGACGGAAATTATTCGGTATGGGGGGGGGGTCCCTTCCTCATGCATCGCTCTATACACTAAAGTTTGATTTTGTGTCCCAATCTTGTATCCTAGTCCTGAAACACAAGGGCCGTTCAATTTGAATGAGAAGTATATTTTAAAAACTTCAAGGCTTTAGCATAAAGAGCGAGGAATGAAGAAGGGTTAATCCCCCTCTTATGTGGAATAATTTCTATTGGTTTTAAGTTTTAATGTTGCTACTTACTTTTAGGTGAAGTAATTTTTTTTATTTAATTACAGGTTGGTGCTATGAGATAGAAAATAAATTAACCAATCCTCCAGAAATCATTAAAATAGAGATAAATATCACTAAAAGCAAAAATATATAGAAATTAACTTTAATGAACAGACCCAAACAATAAAATTTAATGCAGGTGCCTATCACGTGGATTAAATTTAATACACGGCACGTGACATAACACGATAAAACTCCTGTTATGTAAAGCGAGATGAAAAAAAAACGATTTGGTATTTTTACTTGTTTTGACTTATTTCGGACATTTTTTGCTCAGTGCTATTAAACTTGTTCGTTGTTTTTACTTTTCTTTGTATTTTAGGAACATACGAATGTGATACGTGAGATGTTGCCAGACAAAAATTTTCAGAATTTGCTGACAATTCTAAAAAAATTCTTCAAATTCGTAAACCTTACTTCAAATGTAAGTACCTTCTCGTTCTATTAACATCTATTTTAAAGCGCCTGACATCTCTCTTCTTGCAAATCCATCATGTATTTCGCGATGATCTGCTGAAAATGGTATCTGGGGCTTGACGCGATACAACTTGTAGTCTCAGGAAAAGAGTACCTTGTGTCCTGTGTTGTCGCTGTAGATGTCGAACTATGGAATACGGGATCCATAGTTCGAACCCAGCTTTAGCTACGCCCTGCAGGGCCGAAACAAGGCCCTTAATAGTCAAGAAGTGTCGTTAGTCTGAATTACCCTTGCTCCATATCTATATACCTTAGTTTTGTTCTAGGATGGATGATACACTATCTAACAAAAAATGAAATGACATCATTTTTATACAATTCTGAAAAAGGGTTATGCCAGCTTTGCCTCTCTCTGAGACTATCAGTCTTGGCTCTACTCCAATTAGCTATGGCTCTGAAGTTTTTCATCACTTCCATCAAGTTTATTTTAATTCAACACGCATATGATACAATTTGTACGACAGGCAAAATAAATTTAAAGGGGAATTTTGATGGTGTCTTTTATAAGAAAAATGTGTTTTTTAATCGAAAACTTTCTGTAAACTTTTTTGATTTATTATTAATTAATAATAAATATGGACCAAGCGAGGATTGATGATGTCCCTTTTTGCCAGTGCTATGATAAAAACTAGCTGACTTGAGACTCTTTTAGGTTAGTGTGATGGATCAATATAGAAAAAGTTTTCAGATTTTTTGTGGAAATTATTTCACGTTCAAGACACTTATTGTATTGGCTTAATACTGGCAACTATGCCATGCCCATTTAATACGACGGAATAGTTGCACCCCTTTATTTCGATGAAACTGTATATTGCAGTGTGATTAAAAAATAAATTTGGTTCAATCCTGAGTCTTGCTGTATCTAAACTGTAATCTAAGCGAGTAAATGCTTAGATTTAATATTAAAATCAAGCTTAAAACGAAAAAAAAATATTTTTCTATTGAAGTATAAATGAAACTTAAAACGAACAGAAATTAAATAAACAATCAATGCAAACAAACACACAATAGTTATCTATGTAAATGAATAAATAAATCTTAAAACGAGTGAAACCTAAATTGAATATGCAAATCAAGCTTGAAACGAACAAAAATCACTAAAAACAAGAATTTGGGTATCACTCCTCTCACTGTAAAGACCCCTTCTATATGAAGTGCCTCTGGAAAAAAAATAAAGTGAGTGTGGGGAGAGGCTAGCTGCCCTACGATCACTTTTGAATCTTAAAAAGTGAATTATAACTTTCAATTTCCAATATCAAATGAGCCCTCTATGAAGTTTATACGAACATCCCTTCCATAACAACCATATATACCCCAGGGCATAACTTACAATGTCTACCCCCGGGCCCTGGGGGGCTGTGTTGACCCCGGAGTTTTTGTTAGCTGAACTTTGAACTATTTTTAACGAAATGTCTATCTCAAAATTTTTACCTGCTACATTTAGGGCATCGCGGGGGGGGAGGCTAGTTGCCCTCCAATACCTTTTTACTCTTAAAAAGTGAACAAGAACTTTCAATGTCCAATCGAGTAAACCCTCTGCGAAGTTTATACGAGCATCCCTTCCGTAGGAACTCTATATGCTCCAAGAGCATTACTTACAACGCTTGTTTCCGGGCCCTGGGGGGTTGCGTCGACACAGGAGCTTTTATTATCTTACCTTTGAACTATTTTTAATGAAGTGGCTATCTTAAAAATTTTATCGGATGGGCTCGGGAAAATAAGGGTGTGTGGGGGGGGGCTAGTTGCCCTCGGATATCTTTTGATTCTTAAAAACTGAATTAGAACTTTTAATTCCCAATCAAATGAGCCCCCGTTGAAGTTTATACGATAATCCCTTTCATAAGAACCATATACGCCCCCAGGACAACACTTACAACGCTTACCCCCCGGGCTCTGGGGGGCTGTGTCGACACCGGAGTTTCCGTTATATGATCTTAGAACTATTTTTAACAAACTAGCTATATCAAAATTTTTATCGGATGTATTTGGGAAAAAAGGGCGTTCTAGTTGCCCTTAAATCTCTTGACTCTTAAAAAGTGAACTAGAACTTTGAATTTCCAATCAAATGAGCCCTCTTTGAAGTTTATACAAGCATTGCTTCCATAAGAAACATATATGCCAAAAGGGCATAACTTACAACGCCTGCCCCCGGGCCCTGGGAGGCTGTGTCGACACCGGCGCTTTTGTTATATGATCTTAGAACTATTTTTAACAAAATAGCTATCTCAAAATTTTTATCGGATGCATATGGGAAAAAAGGGCGTTCTAGTTGCCCTTAAATCTCTTGACTCTTAAAAAGTGAACTAGAACTCTCAATTTCCTATCAAATGAGCCCTCTATGAAGTTTATACGAGCATCCCTTGCATAAGAACAATACATGCTTTTATGTCGTAGCATGCCTTCCCCCGGGCCCGGGGGGGTTGTATTGACACTGGAGTTTTTTTTCCAATTTTTGAACTATTTTTAATAAATGAAAGATCTTAAGCCGAACTGGCCAGCCATGACAACAAAAAAAAAACAACAAAGAGAAAAATCTCAGTGAAAAAAAAACAAAAAAACAACAAGCGAGACTGCGGCCAGTAGAGAGAAAAGAAACGAAAAATGCAAAACACCGCGGATAATTTAAATATTGACCCAATTTATGATAATCTTCTAAAGAGTGAATCAACAGTCAATAAGGGAGTTAATATTTTAAATAATCACCAAGAGACTATTTTACCTGCTAGACCAAAACGATGTGCTTAAATAATAGCGAATAAAAGGATTTCGCAAAAGAATAATTGAAGTAATTTCCAGTTTTCTTTATTTTCCCTCATTTACTCTGGTGTGCTCACTGAAGTAACTCTATTATTGCATCTTTTCCCTATGTGGATAAGTTTGCGCCAGTGGTATTTTTTTTTTTTTTTTTTTTTTTTTTTTTTTTTTGTGGTGGTTTTATTGGTCTTTTAGTTTTAACTTAGTTGTTTTTTATCTTGTTCCTCTTGTGTTTATTTCGTGATGAAGACGCATTGTTTGGATACAGGCGAAATATCTGCGTTGGTTTGCATTTTTTGTTTCTTTTCTCTCCACTGGTCGCAGTCTCGTTTGTTTTTTGTTTTTTTCACTGAAATTTTTTCTCTTTGTTGTTTTTTTATTTTTAACAAAATGTCAGTCTCAAAATTTTCATCAGATGGGTTTGGGAAAAGAAGGGGGGGGGGGCTATTTGCCCTCGGATCTTTTTTGACTATTAAAAAGTGAACTCGAACATTCAATTTCCAATTAAATGAGCCCTCTCTGAAGTTTATATGAGCATCCCTTTCATAAGAACCATATATGCCCCAGGGTATAACTTGCAACGCTTGCCCCCAGGCCCTGGGGATTGTTTCGACACCTGAGTTTTTGTTATCTGACTTTTGAACAATTTTTACTTGGCTATCTCAAAATTTTTATCGGATGCATTTAGGGAAAGAGGGGTGGGGGGGGTCTAGTTGCCCTCCAATCTCTTTTAACTCTCAAAAACTGAACTTGAACTTTCAATTTCCTCTCAAATGAGCCCTCCCTGAGGCTTATACGAGCATCCCTTCTATAAGAACTATCCATTCCATCAAGGCATAATGTAAAACACCTGCCCCCGGGCCCTGGGGGGCTGTGTCGACCTCGGAGTTTTCTATACATCGTTTTTGAACTATTTAAAAAAATGGCAATCTCAAAGTTCTTTTTAGATAGGTTTGAGAAAAAAAGAGCGTGGAGGAGGGGGGGCTAGGTGCCCTCCAATCTCTTTTGACTCTTAAAAATTGAACTAGAAATTTCAATTTCCAATCAAATAAGCCCTCTTTGAGGTTTATACAAGCATACCTTCCATACGAACCATATATGCCCCCAGGGCATAATTTACAACGCCTACCTCCGGGCCCTGAGGGGCTGTGTCAAAACCGGAGTTTTTGTTATATTATCTTTGAACTATTTTTAACAAAATAGCTATCTCAAAATTTTTATCGGATGCGTTTGGGAAAAAAGGGCGTGGGGGGGGGCTGGTTACCCTCCGATACCTTTTGACGCTTAAAAAGTGAAATAGAACTTTCAATTTCCAATCAAATGAGCCCTCTCTGAAGTTTTTACCAGCATTCCTTCCATAAGAACCATATACGCCCCCAAGGCATAACTTATAACCCTTGCCCTGAAGACTGTGGGGGAGTGTCCTGCTCAAAGATATAATTTCCAGAATTACGATGAACAAAATGGCTATCTCAAAATTTTGGTTGGACGTGTTTGTGGAAATGGTGGGCTCTATAGGGGTGTTAGTTGCCTTCCGATCACTTTCGACTATTAAAAGGGACACTAGCCATTTAAATTTACAATCGAATGAGCCCTTTTTGAAGTTATTACGACAACGCTTTCTATAAAAAACTTTATATGCCCCCAGGGCATAACTTATAACCGTTTCCTTGACGGCTAGGGGGCATCCTCAAAGACCTAATTTCCAGAATTTTCAATTACGTTGAACAAAATGGTTATCTCAAAATTTGATTGGATGTGTCTAGGGAAAAGGTGGGCTACAGAGGGGGGGGGGGTAATTTTCTATGACAAAGCTTTCTATAAAAACCTTACAAAGGGCACGAGAACTCTCAATTTCCAATCTAATGAGCCCCCTCCGAAGTTTTTACGACGATCCCTTCCTTATGAAGTGCCTCTGGGGAAAAAAATAATAATAAATAATTAAACATTGGAGCCATACGGCCTTTACTATAGGCAACGCTATAGCGTTGCCTCTGATTGGTTATGAAGCAATGGGGAAATGAGACAAAATCTCCTCACCAGGGACGACCAAGTGCAAATCAAATGGATTTGGTCATCAATACTTTGTTTAAACGAAGGATTCAAATCTGAGCTTAAAAAATGTTTCTCAAGAATTCAGTTTCCTATTAAAACAAAAAATGGGAAAGTTTACTATTGTGCGACTTTAAGGCATGTTACGTATAAGCAATCTCGTTGTCATTTTGCCAACTCTCTTTTAAATATGGAGCCTCAACTATGTAAGGATCCATTTCGGCTCTTATTGCTCGGACAATTGCCACGGAAAATGTGACAATACCTTTTTTCCATGGGAGCTAGAGATCGGAATTTTTTGGCGCGACGGCATTTAAAACGAGGAAATCAACCTGGTTATCTTCTCTAGAACTGAAGTTTCTCCTCGTTTCCAATTAGCCGGATTTTAGACGTTTTAAGATTATGGCTGAGCGTATTCCCGTATGAAAAAATTAATTTCGCAAGGTGCACTTTATTTTGATGTGTGTTAGATTGCCTGTCACTTCTTTATTTGATCAAGCAACAGAGCAATTTCTTCTGCTAAATAAGAACTTGCGATTTGCGTTGTGAGCAAGAAATATTAACAGAGATTTTGGGAATTCGCATGATTTTGCTTTTCAAAAATATTCCCACTGTGGATTTTTAGAATTTCGAGACTGAAGTTTCAGATTCACATTGTTACCATATTTTTATTTTAGAGGAAGTCTGTATGAATCAATTGCTCCACTAAAAAATTAAGGTAAGAATATATCAGTGTCTGAGTTTTTCTGCAAAAAAAGAAGGGAATTAGATGGTTTTGTTTAATGCTACTGGAGAGATCATAGTTGACTTCTGTATACCTTTTTAGTACAAAATTCCAATATTAGAAAACTAAACACATTTTGTAAGTTCTTAGCTTATACCGATCAAATTGCCTTTAGTAATATCTGAAAAACATGAGCTCCGAATTTGCTTAATTTTGGGCGATTTATTAAATGAACTGCATGAGTAAAAAGGGGGTTTTAGAGATACTTCGGGGCCATAATCGCTTCAAATGACAGGTACATATGTTTTATATCGCTTTTCTTTCCAAGGTTCCCTCGCACATTCATGTCAATGATAATATTCTGTCAAATGTAATGTCGGCTTTAAGGAGGTGACATTGGTGTTTAACGATGTTTTATTTTCGTATCTTTTTTATTTCGTATGTTTTTTATTTCGTATCTTTTTCAATTTTTATTTTAATTTTAAGAGTTGCGTTCATTTTTTTTATATTATAGTGTTTTAAATTATTTCGATTGTAAACCCTAGACGCAGAGTTCTTGGCTGCAGAAGTGGATGCCTGACTGTAACTTGTCTCAACCAAGCAATGAATTTTCAAGTAAGTGCTATCTGGACACAAATTGCTGACGAAACACTTCACTATGAATGAAGGTCTAGCAAGACATGTATGTGAACGCAGCTTTAGTTTTTTTTTTGAACAACCAGTGTGCTAGCATAAAACATTGATTTGGATTTTTTCATACAGAGTGCAACATCCGTGGTAAGGATGCCTAGTTTAAGTTAATTTGTTGTCTAGTAAAATTGGCACGAGCTCCAATATTTGAATGTTCTTTTAACTTTTCCTTTTTTCTTCCTCTACAGCCTGGTAACTCGATGAAAGGATTGAAAGCAATGGACCGCATAATTCAGTTTATGGAAAGTGCAGATATGCCCCCACCTACGCAATGCCTTGATGAGTCCTTCATAACTGACTGCTCCCTAGATAGTTCAGTGTAAAAAGTTGGATTCTTGCCATCCAGAGCTTTGCTTTTAAATAGCTTTAATTTGTTTCGCTTTTGATGAATAATTTGTGCGATTTGATTGCACATTTGTGGTAGTATTGGATCCTACTCTACTGTTATTAGAGTTCACGGTTCTTTCATGATTAGCGGTGAAATATTCTCTTCTTATATTGTTGTGGCTCTTAGGGAATGGACCTTAACGCTCTAAAGAAGGACATTCACACAGAAAGAGAAAATATGAAAGATCGCTAATAATCTTTGTGCTCTAGAACTAATCAATATGTTTTCCATTTAATCAGAAGGGTAGTAAGATTTACGAGTTCGACAAGGAAGATTTTCCAATAGAATTTGATTTGACTTTGATTTTGCTGTTTTTTCTTCTCTCAGACAGTATCATGAAAGATGCAGTCTACCAGCCCCATGGGCCCATTTCTGCTGAAGGTAGTGTACTTCAATCACTCTTGGTTCACAAAGTGCTATTTAACACAAATATCACTCGTTCTTGAAACATATTCAAGTGCCTGTAATAAAAGAAGGACGTATTAGTTATTCAGCTATGAATCTTTGGTGCTGGCATAGAATTTTATACGGCCTAAAAAGTACTAAAAAAATCAAAAAAAGAATTAAATCAACTCTACGATGTCCCAAAAGTCACTACGTATTCCTGTAAAATACACGAGCTATTCATTCATTTATGTCAGAGCATCCATTAGCTCTGGGAAGACGACAATAAATTCCATTGAGCGATTCGTAACTCCTCTTTTATGGAGGTGCTACGAGCAGCCCGAAAATTGGTAGTGACACAAGTCGTTGAAACTAGATAAATGTTTCAGTGGTTTTTATTCACCTAGCCATTTATAAATTACAAATGCTTTTAGCTTTTTTTTTCATCTTCTCTCAAGGCCTAAGAGTAGCTTTCCAAAGAAGAATATAAAACACCTCGACCTTACGGGAGACTCTGTCTATTGATTTTTTACCTTTGGTTGAGCTATCAATCGGTCGCAAAATATTTGACCTAATTTTACCGACCAAAATCTGTAAAGCAAAAATGGAAGGAAATATCAATTTACTGCATTGTTTGATTATATAAGTCATTTATGCTGTTCTTATTTAGAAATGACAGTGAATACATTTCGTTTCATTTTAGCTCTCTAATGCTCCGTGGTAATAATAAGTAAAATGCTAAATAATTCCGACTAGCTTTATCTAAAGATTTGGATTCGAAAAGGTTTGAACAAGTGTATTTTCTCCAATCTTCACTTTTCCTACAGTCTTTGTTTGTGGACTTCACTTTCCCCATAGTTTTGTTTGCGATAGTTGTCCTAGTGTTACATAGAGTATAGAATTGTGTTGCATAAAACCGGCATTTTAAAGATAGTCACGACACTTTTGCTGGTGTACATCTGTGAAGTGATTTTTTTTTGTTTTTTTTTTCAATAATAATTGGTAGTTATATCAAATGAATCTATTATGTTGTAATGTGTCATTGATAGTGACTTATGCATGCTTTTACTTTTGTAATTTTTTTTTTTTTATTGTCATGATTTTTACTCTATTTGGCGTATTTTATTTTGTAGACTGCAACCTATGTAGCCCTCTTAAACGTATAAAGCGAATCGTAATTTTTCAAGGGTTTCATACTTACATAATTTTTGGCCAGAAGTAAATGCTTTCCAATCCAACAGCTTAATAAAATAATAAATTAAATGAATAACATAAGAAATGAAGTTGCTGAGATGTGCCTGGACCTAAGAGGCAGTATAGTAATAGCATAAGGTATCTAAGCAACTTTAGAGTTTATAACAGTAGCAAGGTATGTTTCAAGGTTTTTGATGGCTTTCGCAATACTTTGCTATAGTTTCCATATAGTTTGTCTGTTTTTGCTTCTGTTTTTTTTTTTAATTGCTCCCCTCCCTCGTTATATTATTTTTCTTCAAAACCTGATTGATTGTCATTTTCGGTATAGCCTCGCAACTTAAAATTGTCTTTGATCACGATTAATCATTTTTAGGGAATCAGTTTTAATTTTGACGGCTTAGCATTTTCAAATGATTATAGCTAAATTTTTAAGTTTAAATAAAGAATGTTATCAAAGCTCCAATCCCATCTATTTTTGTGTGATTTCACAAACGTTGAGCTCTTTGAAAATGGTTTTTCCTCCTTAAATAGAATACAGAATCCAAGTTTACCCTTTTCTATAGTGATCTACTAGAAAATGTAAAATCTAGAGCCTTATATAGACTTAACACAATGGTTTCTATTTGCAACTTTGTCGAATATTATAACGTGCCTCTTTTTTTTAATCCGTAAAATCCAGTTTTATTTTTGTCCTGGTGGTATGTTTAGAAGGGTACACTTCCTATGACAATTGAACCAGTTCTGAATCCTAAGATTTATTTTCTATCGGGATATTTTTATAGGAGACGCAAGGATTAAGTTGTAGTTGAGGACCTGTAGCTTACCATTTTCGTTTTTATTAGACCCTTCAATTTATTAAAAGTGAGTTTTTGTGGAAATTGTTGAAATTTTTTCAAGTTTTGTCTGTGAAGGAGCCCAACTTCCATCTGGATAACTTTGGGGGTATCTCTGGTCTCATAGCCCTCTCTTGAATTTGGGGCCTATGTGTTCCATAGTACAATGTCTATTTGTATTTTACGTTAACTTTGGGAATTGTGTTAAATTGTAAGTATATATAGTTGGAATTTATCCGAATCTTCTCTGTAAAGAACATTCCTTGTAAATTATGTAATATATATTTTGTCCTTGACAGAGTTTAGCACTTTAAACACTTTTTTTCCTCCTTTTTTACTCGGTGCAATGTTTTTAGCTTTTTTCTGTACTGTCTCGTGTCATATTTACAAATTTTGAAATAAATTTTGGATTCTTAAGTGCTTTTAGTTGGAGCGCTAGAGTAAACGGCAAACAGTTGATTTATTTTAAAATAATAGACATTAATTGGATAAATTGAACTAACAATCACAATCGGCTCTCAGAAAAAAACAGTAATGTGAGAAAACACGGCTTTTGGGTGTTCTTCTAATTCTAGGTTTTCTTCGTATTTTTCTCAAGATGTGCTTGTGTTTTTTTGTGTTAATAATTCGGCTATATAAAATCCCCCCCCCCCCCTTCAGGGATAGATCACTGTGTATGCGGCTATTTCAAAGCATCTATTCTTACGGGAATTTTTTTTCGATACTTTGCATTAAGATTTTGGCTGTACGCGCTTATGTTTATAATTTCTCTAGACAAAATAATTTGGAGTAGCTGTACTTTGACGTAAGCCAAGTTTGATTTCTTTTTTTTTTTTTTTTTAAGACAAGTGTTGATAATTTTCACATTCTTTGGGATTTGGAGGAGTGTTTGACTTGTCGTAATCGGGCTTGACTGGTTGTGATTGTAATTTTGTTAATTTTTAGTTACCGCTTAACGGGAGCAGTAATTATAAGGAACAATCAAGGGGGGGATCACCACAATTCGGTTAAACTGACTCTTGATATTCCCCCGTATTTGTAGAATTCTGAAAAAAGGCGCATTGTTTAAAACACTAAATCGCCGCTACAAAACAGCAATAGAAACAAGAAGCCCCTACAGTGGCCTGCAGGAAACGAAAAAAAAAAAAAAAAGTTGACAACGCTCTCAATAGTCTTTTATCAGCCATGAAGCCACTAAATTTTACGACGTGATTTTAACTCTAAGAAACTCAAAAAAGTTTTTTTCAGTAAAGTGCTACTTTTTCAGAATTCTACAAAAAAAGGGAAACATCACGATCCAGTTTGTTTTTAGCAGTTTTTCAAAAAAATTACCGCAAAGCATTAATTTTTGTTCGTTTCAAGTTTCAACTTCACTCTTTACTTTCATCAGATTTTTTTTTATTATTAGTATGCCTATCTGGACCAAAGAACAACAACAATTTTGACCCAGAGTAACCTAAAATGGTATCAAATGAAAATATGAAATAGCCGATCCAGTTAGAGTAATCAAAATACTATTTCAATGGCCTCCCGATTTCAGAGGCAATTTCACCTTATGGTTGTGAGACAATGAGAAAGAAATTAAATGTTGGGAAGAGGAAGTTGTTCCATTTGTATAAAAAATAAACTTTTTACGCTTACTCCAAATATCTAGACTTCATTAATATTAAAAAAAAAGTATTAGAAAAGGCAAATTTCGTAGAATATCGAAAAAGGGCTCATTCGAAACAAAATTGAAATTCTTAGTGCATTTTTTAAGTGAAAAAGAGATTGAACCAAAGCACAAACACAGTTTTGGTCAAAATGGCCTAAAATGGTATCAAAGGAAAACATGAGATAGCCGATCGCCCGATACATTTAGTTTCATGGTTCCCAACGTGGGGCGCAGGTCCCATCGACGGAGCATGGCAATATTTCGGTGCGGTCTGCACCCTTCGGCTGACTGTAATTTAGAGCCTTAATTTTGAAAAAGACATTGTTCATGGGCTTGACGTCACATTCATATGCATTTAAAGAGCAAAAAAAAAAAAAATGCATGATAGTATTGCAATGACGTGATAAAATGTATGTGTTCAGACAATATTTTTTATTACTATAAAATAAAAGTTAATTAATGGCCTTTTAAATTTCCTTCGGGTGAAGACACGTAAAATTTTAAATAACTAAATTTTACTATCACAAGGGGGCATCAAGATTTTAGAAATGCCTAGGTGGGACATGACCCAGAATCGGTTGGGAACCACTGATTTAGAGTAATAAAAAAAAACTAGTTAAATATCCTCCGAATTTCAGAGGCAATTCTACCCCACGATGGTCCACTCACCTTATTTTCCATTTTAAAACATATATAATTTGCCAAATGGAAAAAAAACTTAACCTTACTTGTTATTCCACATTTAGTCCAAAAATCAACACGGTTAATCAACTAGATTTTCAAGAAAAAGTCAATAGCACAATATATTTCACCTTTTAGGATAATCTGCTTAGCTGAAGAAACTAGTTCATTACTGTTAAAAGGCTATAAAAATTTCCGTTTTAAGCTAGGTGTTGTTACGTCGAAGTCTCAATTAGTAACGAATATTATGTTCTATCTTTCAAAACTAGACTTCCTAGAACTATAACTCTAGTGCCGAACCCCCATGGAGTAGTGTAGCAACTGCGACCCATGGGTCACCGCTATGGAGCAGCATAGGAAAATGCATATCTTGGGTTAGAAATGGGTATGCTCCCGTAGCACGTTTTCAGATGCGTTATGATTATTGTGCCATTATTTGTAAGGTTGCAGTTAAGGTAATTCTGAAATAAGTTATGTGTGTATGAGGTAATCTTCAAACTCGATGTCCCCATTGTTTTTTTTTTACCAGTTTTAAACAGTGTACTATTTACTACGGTTAATGAACATCCGTGGAAAGGTTCATTAAGTAAAGCTTTTCTTCTTTTTGTACCGTTGATTTTCAGACATAGGAGAGTGCATGTCTCCGTACTTTGTTTGCATGGTGTTAAACGTCTAAAATATAATGTGAGTCAAAATAAAAAAAAATAGAGAAAAAACTGAAACTTTTATTGCGAAATCAGAATTTCCGGTATCATGTCCCAAAATTCTGGTCGTCGAAGAGATAACATGACGTTCTATCAGTATTCAAAGTTATTTGATTTCTAAAAAGTTAAGCTTTGAAACTAGGGCATTTTACTTAAACAAAATGTAAGAAATTCGTAGAATCAAAACTTCAAAATAAAAAAAAAGCTACAAATTATTTCTGGAAAACTGGTGTAAGCTCCAGTTCTTTAAACATTGAGATCTGTCTATCCGCATTGGGAATCAAAGTTCTTCCTTGTCTAGAAAAAGAGGGTAGAAAAAGAGGAACTAGGGTGTTTTACATAGAGAAGTCACAGAACCAAAACTTCAAAATTGAAAAGGACGCAGAATGAAGTTTATTACTGAACAACATAGGTAATCTTAGTTCTTAGCGGATCAAAATCTGTCTATTTGTGTTGAAAAAAAAAATCCTACCTTATCTAGAAAGATAATTTACCTCTAGAACTGGCAGGTGTGCAAAGGGTGGGGGGGGGGTCTCCAGGCCTGGGCCCCTTGAAATCTCGTTTTTTTCTGAATTTCTTACAATTTACTGATACTTCTCACAGAGTAAGAGATATTAGTTATTTACAGATCTAGCCATAATTTATTAACTGTATGCGATGATTATTTGGCCCATAATTACCAGATTGGGCATCAGCGTGATATTAATTATCAACAAGTTTGGCCCTTTTGTAGCCTCGAGGGGTTAAAGGTCATTTTAACAATCGAGCCTATTCTGTTGACAGCCTAAAACTAATTGTTAATAAAGATAGGGCAAGTGTGAAAATGCTGTAAAAACAACTATATTCTTCAGCTTTGGGGTAAAAAAATGGCAGATTAATAAGGTTGCATCGGAAAAGAAGTGACAGTAGCGATTATCTAAACATTACCGTTGCGACTGAGAATTCAGCTTCAGCTTAAGAATCAATACCAAATACCGAGGTAGTAGCAGAAAATGTCCCAGAACAAACATTGACGTTGAGCTTGACATTGGAACCTTTGGAAAGAAGAGGTTCGGTTCCCGGTACAATTTACTGAAAAGGCATTTTAAACCAAACAAGAACTGTCCTTCCCAAATTTATGTCAATGGCTCAAAGAAGGAATTTTTAAATTAGCTGGATCGAAGAGCACTTTTGGTTAGTATTTTATGCAGGGAAAAAGGGTGTTTCTATAAATATTGTGCTTTATCGCTTGTGATCAAGCTAGAAGGGATCTCACTAACAATTCGAGTAGCTTGTCATGGAGCATCGCGGGAATTGAAAAACTCCCTCGAATACTTTTCTAAGCATCAGTTAGAGTCCTACCATAAAGACACTGTTGTGTGGAGGGAAAATTTTCTGGCAGGAGTGAGGAGGTGAAAGTCCTTTATAGTGGAAGTCTTGAATACTTAGGCAAGATAAGAAATATGAATAAACAGAAAATAGAACCGTCTTATCAAAAAATTATACTTAGTGTGAATTGCAAGGACTTGCACTGCGTGGGGACGAAGTTTCTGGGAAATTGACCTTTGTCGAGACTGCAAAAAATAATTGCGATTTGAAGAACCTAGCTCCATTATTGGGTGAATGCTTTTAGTATTTGTAGATGTTACCTAATATAATGTACCTTTTATCTACTGTTTTGAAGGGTTTTACACCCCCCCCCCCTAACTTCAAACAAATTCCTGCGCCAGTTTCTGATGTTGGATATAGATAATTTCGGAGACCACACTGCCTTTCCATGACGGTAAAATAAAAGTTCAAAATAGGGATAAAATCCTGTTTAATAGACCGTGTATAGAAATTCACAAAAAATACCAGGTATTTCGGTCACATATACAGTGACCGTCATCAGTAGTAAAACTAAACTAAAAGAATTTAAAACAAAAGTTTATACACGAAATCAAATAAAACTACATATTTTTTAATTCCCTAATTCTTTTCAAAGCAAAGGCGGAAGCTAGCCTCTTCGACCTTCTTGGATTCGGTTCACTAGCGTTCAATGATGTAACATTTGGACAAAGGTCAACTACATTGGGTGAATTGAGCTTTACTCTATCAGATTTTAGTAAATTATCATAGATAGAGTTCAGCCCAAATTCACCTGTATCCCGATTCAAAGCAATATTCTTGAATAAGATTTTCTTTATTTCAAGAGTTTCACGAAAATTTTGCTTTAAACCCCCATCCATAGAAATCAAAGAGACATTCTCGAACAAGATAAAATGGTCTGGAAAATTGAAAATATGCCCTGAAAGGACTGAAGTAAAATCTTCAGACTTAGAATCTTGCTTTAAAGCCGAAGAAATAGAATTTTTATGCTGTAATAATCTCATTTCTAATCTCTGGTTAGTACGTCCCACATGAGCTTCCGCAAGTACATGGGATCTGATAAACCCCTTGTGTTGCCCCCATGAAGTTAGATCCTTCCCAGAATTTAGTAAACTACCCAAAGTATTATTACTCTTTAAAGCTACCCTTGGACCATTACTCTGTAAAATTCTTTCAAGTTTATCACTTAGTCCGGGGTCATATGGTAAGGAACAAAAAACATCCTTCTTCCGAGTTGTCTCCAGGTCTTCCTTAGAAATCTCTAGGAATCTTTGTCTTGTCTTTAAAAAAGTCTGGTTAATTAGCCACTCTGGATACATGTTGCTTATTAGTATTTTCCTTAGAAAAGACAACTCCTCAAAAATTTTGGAGAGCAAATACTAAAGATCCGGTCAGTTAAAGAAATGATCAAACCAATTTTTACTTGGCGAGCGTGACCAGAAGTATAAGACAAAAATCTATTGTTATTTGTCGGTTTTCTATAAATTTTAAAATCCAGACTATTTTGATTTTTCAAAAGAAGAACATCAAGAAAAGGAAGTTTCCCATTCTCTTCCAATTCAACAGTAAACTTTAAATCCCCCCCCCAAAAAAAAAAATAAATTAAGATGTTCCAAAAATTCTTGTAATTCCTCCTCCCCATAATCCCATACAAAAATTATGTCATCCATATACCGGCCCCAAAAAATATATTTTAAAAAATATGAATCTAACGCAATTGTTTCAATATTCTCCGTAAAAATACTAGCTAATAAAGGGAATAAAGAGGCTCCCGTAGGTAAACCATTTATTTTTTCGAAATACTCCCCTCTGAATTGAAAAAAAATAAGATAAGTTATTGCACAGCCTTACTAAATACATAATTACAGAAACTTCCAAATCGGTTTTGCCACTAATTAAATCCAAATTTCTTAATAGCTTTCTTTCTAGAAGAGTTTCGGCTGCTTGTACATCAATATTTGTGTACATTGATATAATGTCGAAGCTTGAAAGCAAAGAACTCGAAGAAATTTCTACTTTTTTCTCTTAGTGCTGAGGATTTACAAGGATTAATAGCCGGCTGTGAGAAAGCCGAACAATGTGGGAAATCACGCACCTTCAAGCTGTATTTTTCAAGTAGAGATGCTTTTGATACCGCCGCACAAATGACAATTCAAATTGACTTCGAGCGTTTCAAAATACAAGAATTTATTTTTCTCCCGAAACGTTGTTTTAATCGTCATGAAATCTGCCATATGTCGACACAGT